>NC_057804.1:1654830-1655335 GCF_018294505.1 Triticum aestivum
CCCAAAACGGTGAGTAATAGTCCACGTAACGGGTCAGAATTGTCCAAAACTGTGTGTGTTGAAGACGGACACGTAAACGCACCATGGGAATCATATATCGTCGAAATAGCTCTGGGACTCCAAAACTGTGAGTAATAGTCCATGAAATGGGACAGAGTCGGCCAAAATTGTGAGTGTTGATGACCGACAAGAAAACGCAACCCAGGGTTCGTTAATCGTGGAAATCACTTTGGGACCCCAAAACAGTGAGTAATAGTCCACGAAACGGGCCAGAATCTGCCAAAACTATGAGTGTTGATGACCGACACGTAAGCGCACCTTGGGGTTCGACAACCATGGATATCGCTTTGAGACCCCAAAATGGAGAGTGATAGTCCATGAAACGGGCTAGAATCGGCCAAAACTGTGAGTGTTGATGACTGACACGAAACGCACCCCTGGGTTCGTTAATCGTGGAAATCACTACGGGACCCCAAAATAGTGAGTAATAGTCCACGAAATGGGC
>NC_057804.1:1655582-1657362 GCF_018294505.1 Triticum aestivum
GTAATAGTCCACGAGACGGGCCAGAATAGGCCAAACCTGTGAGTGTAGACGACCGACACATAAACGCACCCCGGGGTTCGTTAATCGTGGAAATCACTCCGGTACCCCAAAACAGTGAGTAAGAGTCCACGAAACGGGCCAGAATCGGTCAAAACTGTGAGTGTTGATGATCGACACCTAAACGCACCTGGGGGTTCGTTAATCGTGGAAATCACTCCAAGACCCCAAAACAGTGAGTAATAGTCTACTAAACGGGCCAGAATTGGCCAAAGCTATGAGTGTTGACGACCGACATGTAAACGCAACTCGGGGTTCGTTAATCGTGGAAATCACTTCGGGACCCCGAAACAGTGATTAAGAGTCCATGAAACAGGCCAGAATCGGCCAAAATAGTGAGTGTTGAAGACCGACACCTTAGCGCACCTTGGGGTTCAACAACCATGGATATCGCTTCAGACACTAAAACTGTGAGTGATAGTCCATGAAACAGGCCAGAATCGGCCAAATCTGTGAGTGTTGATGACCGACACGTAAACGCACCGGGGGGTTCGTTAATCGTGGAAATCGCTCCGGGACCCCAACACAGTGAGTAATAATCCCTAAAACAGGCCAGAATCAGCCAAAAGTGTGAGTGTTGATGACCGACACATAAACACACCCCGGGATTCATGGAAATCACTCTGGGACCCCAGAACAGTGAGTAATAGTCCACGAAACGGGTCAGAATCGGCCAAAATTATGATTGCTGATTACCGACACGTAAACGCACCTTGGGGTTCAACAACTATGGAAATCGCTTCGGGACCCCAAAACGGTGAGTAATAGTCCACGTAACGGGTCAGAATTGTCCAAAACTGTGTGTGTTGAAGACGGACACGTAAACGCACCATGGGAATCATATATCGTCGAAATAGCTCTGGGACTCCAAAACTGTGAGTAATAGTCCATGAAATGGGACAGAGTCGGCCAAAATTGTGAGTGTTGATGACCGACAAGAAAACGCAACCCAGGGTTCGTTAATCGTGGAAATCACTTTGGGACCCCAAAACAGTGAGTAATAGTCCACGAAACGGGCCAGAATCTGCCAAAACTATGAGTGTTGATGACCGACACGTAAGCGCACCTTGGGGTTCGACAACCATGGATATCGCTTTGAGACCCCAAAATGGAGAGTGATAGTCCATGAAACGGGCTAGAATCGGCCAAAACTGTGAGTGTTGATGACTGACACGAAACGCACCCCTGGGTTCGTTAATCGTGGAAATCACTACGGGACCCCAAAATAGTGAGTAATAGTCCACGAAATGGGCTAAAATTGGCCAAAAATGTGAGTGCTTAAGACCAACACGTAAACGCACCCCAGAGTTCGTTAATATGAAAATCAGTCTGGGACCCCAAAAAAGTGAGTAATAGTCCACGAAACAAGCTACAATCGGCCAAAACTGTGAGTGTTGATGGCCGAAACATAAGCGCACCTTCGGGTTCGACAACCGTGGAAATCACTCTGGGACCCCAAAATAGTGAGTAATAGTCCACGAAACGGGCCAGAGCGGCACAAACTGTGAGTGTTGATGACCGACACGTAAACGCACACCGGGGTTTTTAATCCTGGAAATCACTCCGGGACCCCAAAACAGTGAGTAAGAGTCCATGAAACGGGCCAGAATCGGCCAAAACTATGAGTGTTGATGACCGACACGTAAGCGCACCATGGGGTTCGACAACCATGGATATCACTTCGGGGCCCCAAAACGATGAGTGATTGTCCACAACGGGCTAG
>NC_057804.1:1658023-1658903 GCF_018294505.1 Triticum aestivum
TGGAAATCACTTTGGGACCCCAAAACAGTGAGTAATAGTCCACGAAACGTGCCAGAATCGTCCAAAACTGTGAGTGCTGATGACCAATACGTAAATGCTCCCCAGGGTTCGTTAATCATGGAAATCACTCCGGGACCACAAAACAGTGAGTAATAGTCCACGAAACGGGCCAAAATCGGCAAAAATTGTGAGTATTGATGACCGACACTTAAACGCACCCCGGGGTTCGTCAATCGTGGAAATCATGTCGGGACCCCAAAACAGTGAGTAATAGTCCACGAGACGGGCCAGAATCGGCCAAACCTGTGAGTGTTGATGACTAACACATAAACGCACCCTCGGGATCGTTAATCATGGAAATCACTCTGGGACCCCAAAACAGTGAGGAAGAGTCCACGAAACGGGCAAGAATCGGCCGAAACTATGAGTGTTGATGACCGACACGTAAGCGCACCTTGCGGTTCGACAACCATGAATATCGCTTCGGGACCCCAAAACTGTGAGTGATAGTCCACGAAACGGGCCAGAATCGGCCAAAGCTGTGAGTGTTGATGATCGACAACTAAACGCACCCCGGGGTCCGTTAATCGTGGAAATCACTCCAAGACCCCAAAACAGTAAGTAATAGTCTATGAAACGGGCCAGAATCGGCCAAAGCTGTGAGTGTTGGCGACCGACATGTAAACGCACCCCGGGGTTCGCTAATCGTGGAAATCACTTCGGGACCCCAAAACAGTGAGTAATAGTCCACGAAACAGGCCAGAACCGGCCAAATCTGTGAGTGTTGAAGACCGACACCTTAGCGCACCTTGGGGTTCGACAACCATGGATATCGTTTCGGGACACCAAAACGGTGAGTGATAGTCCACGAAACGGGCCA
>NC_057804.1:1658962-1659777 GCF_018294505.1 Triticum aestivum
TTGATGACCGACACGTAAATGCACTGTGGGGTTCGTTAATCATGGAAATCACTCCAAGACCCCAACACATTGAGTAATAATCCCTAAAAAGGCCAGAATCAGCCAAAAGTGTGAGTGTTGATGACCGACACATAAACACACCCCGAGATTCATGGAAATCACTCTGGGACCCCAAAACAGTGAGTAATAGTCCACGAAACGGGCCAGAATCGGCCAAAATTGTGAGTGCTGATTACCGACACGTAAACGCACCTTGGGGTTCAACAACTATGGAAATCGCTTCGGGACCCCAAAATGGTGAGTAATAGTCCACGTAACGGGTCAGAATTGGCCAAAATTGTGAGTGTTGAAGACGGACACGTAAACGCACCACGGGAATCATCAATCGTAGAAATAGCTCTGGGACTCCAAAACTGTGAGTAATAGTCCACGAAATGGGCCAGAGTCGGCCAAAATTGTGAGTGTTGATGACCAACAAGAAAATGCACCCCGGGGTTCGTTAATCATGGAAATCACTTTGGGACCCCAAAACAGTGAGTAATAGTCCACGAAACGGGCCAGAATCGGCCAAAACTATGAGTGTTGATGACCGACACGTAAGCGCACCTTGGGGTTAAAAAACCATGGATATCGCTTTGAGACCCCAAAACGGAGAGTGCTAGTCCACGAAACGGGCCAGAATCGGCCAAAACTGTGATTGTTGATGACCGACACTTAAGCGCACCCCTGGGTCCGTGGAAATCACTACGGGACCCCAAAATAGTGAGTAATAGTCCATGAAACGTGCCAGAATCGACCAAAACTGTCAGTGTTGA
>NC_057804.1:1659787-1667887 GCF_018294505.1 Triticum aestivum
ACGGGACCCCAAAACAGTGAGTAATAGTCCACGAAATGGGCCAGAATTGGCCAAAACTGTGAGTGCTTATGACCAACACGTAAACGCACCCCGGGGTTCGTTAATCATGGAAATTGCTCTGAGACCCCAAAACAGTGAGTAATAGCCCACGAAACGTGCCAGAATCGACCAAAACTGTCAGTGTTCATGACCGACACGTAAACGCACCCCGGGGTTCGTTAAAGTGAAAGTCTCTCTGGGGCCCCAAAACAGTGAGTAATAGTCCACGAAACAGGCTAGAATCGGCCAAAACTTTGAGTGTTGATGGCCGAAACGTAAGTGCACCTTGGGGTTCGACTGTTGGGGAACGTAGCAGAAATTCAAAATTTTCCTACGCATCACCAAGATCAATCTATGGAGAGACCAGCAACGAGTAGAAAGGAGAGTGCATCTACATACCCTTGTAGATCACTAAGCAGAAGCGTTCAAGTGAACGGGGTTGATGGAGTCGTACTCGTCGTGATTCAAATCACCGATGATCCTAGTGCCGAACGGACGGCACCTCCGCGTTCAACACACGTACAGCCCGGTGACGTCTCCCACGCCTTGATCCAGCAAGGAGAGAGGGAGAGGTTGAGGAAGACTCCATCCAACAGCAGCACAACGGCGTGGTGGTGATGGAGGAGCGTGGCAATCCTGCAGGGCTTCGCCAAGCACCTACGGGAGAGGAGATGTGTCACGGGAGGGAGAGGGAGGCAACCAAAGGCCTTAGGTATGATTGCTCCTCCTTTTCCCCACTATATATAGGGCCAAGGGAGAGGGGGAGGGCGCAGCCTTGCCCCCTCCTCCAAGGAAGGGTGCGGCTAAGGGTGGGGAGGAGTCCATCCTCCCCAAGGCACCTCGGAGGTGCCTTCCCCCTTTAGGACTCTCCCTTTTTTTTCTTCTCTTGGCGCATGGGCCTCTTGGGGCTGGTGCCCTTGGCCCATGTAGGCCAAGGCGCACCCCCTACAGCCCATGTGGCCCCCCGGGGCAGGTGGCCCCACCCGGTGGGCCCCTGGGACCCTTCCGGTGGCCCCGGTACAATACCGATGACCCCGAAACTTGTCCCGATAGCCGAAACAGGACTTCCTATATATAAATCTTTACCTCCGGACCATTCCGGAACTCCTCGTGACGTCCGGGATCTCATCCGGGACTCCGAACAACATTCGGTAACCACATACAAGCTTCCTTTATAACCCTAGCGTCATCGATCCTTAAGTGTGTAGACCCTACGGGTTCGGGAGACATGCAGACATGACCGAGACGTTCTCCGGTCAATAACCAACAGAGGGATCTGGATACCCATGTTGGCTCCCACATGTTCCACGATGATCTCATCGGATGAACCACGATGTCAAGGACTCAATCAATCCCGTATACAATTCCCTTTGTCTAGCGGTATTTTACTTGCCCGAGATTCGATCGTCGGTATACCGATACCTTGTTCAATCTCGTTACCGGCAAGTCTCTTTACTCGTTCCGTAACACATCATCCCGTGATCAACTCCTTGGTCACATTTGCGCAAATGATGATGTCCTACCGAGTGGGCCCAGAGATACCTCTCCGTTTACACGGAGTGACAAATTCCAGTCTCGATCCGCATAAAACAATAGATACTTTCGGAGATACCTGTAGTGCACCTTTATAGTCACCCAGTTACGTTGTGACGTTTGATACACCCAAAGCACTCCTACGGTATCCAGGAGTTACACGATCTCATGGTCAAAGGAAGAGATACTTGACATTGGCAAAGCTCTAGCAAATGAACTACTCGATCTTTTGTGCTAGTCTTAGGATTGGGTCTTGTCCATCACATCATTCTCCTAATGATGTGATCCCGTTATCAACGACATCCAATGTCCATGGTCAGGAAACCGTAACCATCTATTGATCAACGAGCTAGTCAACTAGAGGCTCACTAGGGACATATTGTGGTCTATGTATTCACACGTGTATTACGATTTCCGGATAATACAGTTATAGCATGAATAAAAGACAATTATCATGAACAAGGAAATATAATAATAATACTTTTATTATTGCCTCTAGGGCATATTTCCAACAGTCTCCCACTTGCACTAGAGTCAATAATCTAGTTCACATCGCCATGTGATTAATACTCACAGGTCACATCACCATGTGACTAATACCCAAGAGTTTACTAGAGTCAGTAGTCTAGTTCACATCACTATGTGATTAACACTCAATGAGTTTTATGTTTGATCATGTTGCTTGTGAGAGAGGTTTTAGTCAACGGGTCTGAACCTTTCAGATCCGTGTGTGCTTTACAAATCTCTATGTCATCTCCTAGATGCAGCTACCACGCTCTATTTGGAGCTATTCCAAACAACTGTTCTACTTGGAGCTATTCTAAATTATTGCTCCATTATATGTATCCGGTCTCTCTACTCAGAGCTATCCGGATAGGTGTCAAGCTTGCATCGTCGTAACCTTTACGACGAACTCTTTTACCACCTCCATAATCGAGAAAAATTCCTTAGTCCACTAGTTACTAAGGATAACTTTGACCGCTGTCCTGTGAGCCATTCTTGGATCACTCTTGTACCCCTTGACTGACTCATGGCAAGGCACACTTCAGGTGCGGTACACAGCATAGCATACTGAAGAGCCTACGTCTTAAGCATAGGGGACGACCTTCGTCCTTTCTCTCTATTCTGCCGTGGTCGAGCTTTAAGTCTTAACTTCATACCTTACAACTCAGGCAAGAACTCCTTCTTTGACTGGTCCATCTTGAACACCTTCAAGATCATGTCAAGGTATGTGCTCATTTGAAAGTATTATTAAGCATTTTGATCTATCCTTATAGATCTTGATGCTCAATGTTCAAGTAGCTTAATCCAGTTTTTCCATTGAAAACACTTTCCAAATAACCCTTTATGCTTTCCAGAAATTCTACGTCATCTCTGATCATTAATATGTCAACAACATATACTCATCAGAAATTCTATAGTGCTCCCACTCACTTCTTTGGAAATATAAGTTTCTCATAAACTTTGTATACACCCAAAATCTTTGATCATCATCAAAGCATACATTCCAACTCCGAGATGCTCACTCCAGTCCTCAGAAGGATTGCTGGAGCTTTGCATACTTATTAGCATATTTCAGGATAGACAAAACCTTCCGGTTGTATCACATACAACCTTTCCTCAAGAATCGTCGAGGAAACAATGTTTTGACATCCTATCTGCAAGATTTCATAAATAATGCAGTAATTGCTAATATAATTCCAACAGACTCTTAGCATCGCTACGAGTGAGAAAGTCTCATCGTAGTCAACTCCTTGAACTTGTCGAAAAAACATCTTAGCGACAAGTCGAGCTTTCTCAATGGTGACACTTACCATCATTGTCTGTCTTCCTTTTAAAATCCATATGTACCTAATAGCCTTACGACCATCAAGTAGTTCTTCCAAAGTCTACACTTTGTTTTCATGCATGGATCCTCTCTCGGGTTTTATGGCCTTGAGCCATTTATCGGAATCCGGGCCCACCATCGCTTCTCCATAGCTCGTAGGTTCATTGTTGTCTAGCAACATGACTTCCAAGACAGGATTACTGTACCACTCTGAAGTAGTACGTATCCTTGTCACCCTACGAGGTTCGGTAGTGACTTGATCCGAAACTTCATGATCACTATCATAAGCTTCCACTTTAATTGGTGTAGGTGCCACAGGAACAACTTCCTGTGCCCTGCTACACACTTGTTGAAGTGACGGTTCAATAACCTCATCAAGTTTCCACCATCCTCCCACTCAATTCTTTCGAGAGAAACTTTTCCTCGAGAAAGGACCCGATTCTAGAAACAATCCCTTATTGCTTTCGAATCTGAGACAGGAGGTATACCCAACTGTTTTAGGTCTCCTATGAAGATGCATTTATCCGCTTTGGGTTTGAGCTTATCAGCCTGAAACTTTTTCACATAAGCGTCGCAGCCCCAAACTTTTAAGAAACGACAACTTAGGTTTCTCTAAACCATAATTCATACGGTGTCATCTCATCGGAATTACGTGGTGCCCTATTTAAAGTGAATGTGGTTGTCTCTAATGCCTAACCCATGGACAATAGTGGTAATTCGATAAGAGACATCATGGTATGCATCATATCCAAAAGGGTGCAACTATGATGTTCGGACACACCATCACACTATGGTGTTCCAGGCGGTATTAATTGTGAAACAATTTCCACAATGTCTTAATTGTGTGCCAAAACTCGTAACTCAGATATTCATCTCTATGATCATATCATAGACATTTTATCCTCTTGTCACAATGATCTTCTACTTCACTCTGAAATTACTTGAACCATTCAATAATTCAGACTTGTGTTTCATCAAGTAAATATTCTCAACATCTACTCGAATCATCTGTGAAGTAAGAACATAACGATATTCACTGCATGCCTCAGCACTTATTGGACTGCACACATCAAAATGTGTTACTTCCAACAAGTTGCTATCTTGTTCCACCTTACTGAAACCGAGGCTTTTCAGTCATCTTGCCCATGTGGTATGATTTGCATATCTCAAGTGATTCAAAATCAAGTGAGTTCAAACGGTCCATTTGCATGGAGTTTCTTCATGCATATATACCAATAGACATGGTTCGCATGTCTCAAACTTTTCAAAAACGAGTGAGTCCAAAGATCCATCAACATGGAGCTTCTTCATGCGTTTTATACCAATATGACTTACACAGCAGTGCCACAAGTAGGTGGTACTATCATTACTATCTTTTGGCATGAACATGTGTATCACTACGATCGAGATTCAATAAACCATTCATTTCAGGTGTAAGACCATTGAAGGTATTATTCAAATAAACAGAGTAACCATTATTCTCCTTAAATGAATAACCGTATTTCGATAGACATAATCCAATCATGTCTATGCTCAACGCAAACACCAATCTCGATGGTAGAGGGAGCGTACGATATTTGATCAACCTTGGAAATACTTCCAACACATATCGTCATCTCACCTTTAGCTAGTCTCCGTTTATTCCATAGCTTTTATTTCGAGTTACTAACACTTAGCAACCGAACCGGTATCTTATACCCTGGTGCTACTAGGAGTACTAGTAAAGTACACATTAACATAATGTATATCCAATATACTTCTATCGGCCTTGCCAGCCTTCTCATCTACCAAGTATCTAGGGTAATTCTGCTCTAGTGACTGTTCCCCTTATTACAGAAGCACTTGGTCTCGGGTTTGGGTTCAACCTCGGGTTTCTTCACTAGAGCAGCAGCTGATTTGCCGTTTCATGAAGTATCCCTTCTTGCCCTTGCCCTTCTTGAAACTAGTGGTTTCATCAACCATCAACAATTGATGCTCCTTCTTGATTTCTACTTTCGCGGTGTCAAACATCGCGAATACCTCAAGGATCACCATATCTATCCCTGATATGTTATAGTTCATCACGAAGCTCTAGCAGCTTGGTGGTAATGACTTCGGAGAAACTATCACTATTTCATCTGGAAGATCAACTCCCACTTGATTCAAGTGATTGTTGTACTCAGACAATCTGAGCACAAGCTCAACAATTTAGCTTCTCTCCTTAGTTTGCTGGTTAAGAAGATCGTCGGAGGTCTTATACCTCTTGACGTGGGCATGAGCCTGAAATCCCAATTTCAGCCCTCGAAACATCTCATATGTTCCGCGATGTTTCAAAAACGTCTTTGGTGCCTCAACTCTAAACCGTTTAACTGAACTATCACGTAGTTATCCAAACATGTATGTCAGATGTTCGCAACAACCACAGACAACGTTTGGGGTTCAGCACACTGAGCGGTGCATTAAGGACATAAGCTTTCTACTGATCGCATAATCGCTACTATCAACTTTCAACTATATTTTCTCTAGGAACATATCTAAATAGTAGAACTATAGCGTGAGCTACGACATAATTTGCAAAAGTTCTTTTGACTATGTTCAGGATAATTAAGTTCATCTTATGAACTCCCACTCAGATAGACATCCCTCTAGTCATCTAAGTGATTACATGATCCGAGTCAAACTAGGCCGTGTCCGATCATCACGTGAGACGGACTAGTCATCATCGGTGAACATCTTCATGTTGATCGTATCTACTATACGACTCATGCTCGACCTTTCGGTCTCTGTGTTCCGAGGCCATGTCTGTACATGCTAGGCTCGTCAAGTTAACCCTAAGTGTTTTCGCTGTGTAAAACTGTCTTACACCCGTTGTATGTGAACGTAAGAATCTATCACACCCGATCATCACGTGGTGCTTCGAAACGACGAATTGTAGCAACGGTGCACAGTTAGGGGAGAACACTTCTTGAAATTTTAATGAGGGATCATCTTATTTACTACCGTCGTTCTAAGTAAACAAGATGCATAAACAAGATAAACATCACATGCAATCAAATAAGAGTAGTGACATGATATGGCCAATATCATATAGCTCCTTTGATCTTCGTCTTCGGGGCTCCATGATCATCTTGTCACCGGCATGACACCATGATTTCCATCATCATGATCTCCATCATCGTGTCTTCATGAAGTTGTCATGCCAACGACTACTTCTACTTCTATGGCTAACGTGTTTAGCAATAAAGTAAAGTAAGTTACATGGCGTTCTTCAATGACACGCAGGTCATACAATAAATAAAGACAACTCCTATGGCTCCTGCCGGTTGTCATACTCATCGACATGCAAGTCGTGATTCCTATTACAAGAACATGATCAATCTCATACATTACATATATCATTCATCACATCCTTTTGGCCATATCACATCACATAGCATAACAGTGAGTAATAGTCTACTAAACGGGCCAGAATCGGCCAAAGTTGTGAGTGTTGACGACCGACATGTAAACGCACCCCGGGGTTCGTTAATCGTGGAAATCACTTCGGGACCCCAATACAGTGAGTAATAGTCCACGAAATAGGCCAGAATTTGCCAAAACTGTGAGTGTTGAAGTCCGACACCTTAGCGCACCTTGGGGTTCGACAACCATGGATATCGCTTCAGACACCAAAACGGTGAGTGATAGTCCACGAAACGGGCAAGAATCGGCCAAACCTGTGAGTGTTGATGACCGACACGTAAACGCACCGTGGGGTTCGTTAATCGTGGTACTCGCTCCTGGACCCCAACACAGTGAGTAATAATCCCTAAAACAGGCCAGAATCAGCAAAAAGTGTGAGTGTTGATGACCAACACATAAACACACCCTGGGATTCATGGAAATCACTCTCGGACCCTAAAACAGTGAGTAATAGTCCACGAAACGGGCCAGAATGGGCCAAAATTATGAGTGCTGATTACCGACACGTAAACGCACCTTGGGGTTCAACAACTATGGAAATCGCTTCGGGACCCCAAAACGGTGAGTAATAGTCCACGTAACGGGTCAGAATTGGCCAAAACTATGAGTGTTGAAGACGGACACGTCAACGCACCACAGGAATCATCAATCGTAGAAATAGCTCGGGGACTCCAAAACTGTGAGTAATAGTTCGCGAAATGGGCCAGATTCGGCCAAAATTGTGAGTGTTGATGACCGACAAGAAAACGCACGCCGGGGTTCGTTAATCGTGGAAATCACTTTGGGACCCCAAATCAGTGAGTAATAGTCCATGAAACGGGCCAGAATTGGCCAAAACTATGAGTGTTGATGACCGACACGTAACGCACCCCGGGGTTCGTTCTCGTGGAAATCACTCCGGGACCCCAAAATAATGAGTAGTAGTCCACGAAACAGGCCAGAATCGGCCAAAACTATGAGTGTTGATGACCGACACATAAGCGCACCTTGGGGTTCGACAACCAAGGATATCGCTTTGAGACCCCAAAATGGAGAGTGATAGTCCATGAAACGGGCCAGAAACGGCCAAAACTGTGAGTGTTGATGAAAGATACGTAAGCGCACCCCTGGGTTCGTTAATTGTGGAAATCACTACGGGACCCCAAAACAGTGAGTAATAGTCCACGAAACGGGTGAGAATTGGCCAAAACTGTGAGTGGTTATGACCGACACGTAAACGCACCCCGGGGTTTGTTAATCATGGAAATCACTCAGGGACC
>NC_057804.1:1669057-1670369 GCF_018294505.1 Triticum aestivum
GAAAACGCACCCCGGGATTCATTAATCGTGGAAATCACTCCGGGGCCCCAAAACAGTGAGTCATAGTCCATGAAACTGGCCAGAATCGGCCCAAACTGTGAGTGTTGATTACCGGCACGTAATAGCACCTTGGTGTTCGACAACCATGGATATCGCTTCGGGACCCCAAAACGGTGAGTGATTGTCCATGAAATGGGCCAGAATCAGCCAAAACTTTGAGTGTTGATGACCGAAACATAGGGTTCGTTAATCGTGGAAATCACTCCGGGACCCCAAAACAGTAAGTAATACTCCACAAAACGGGCCAACATCGGCCAAAACTGTGAGTGTTAATGACCGACACGTAAGCGCACCCTGTGGTCCATTAATCGTGAAAATCACTCCGGGACCCCAAAACAATGAGTAATAGTACATGAAACGGGACAGAATCGGCCAAAGCGGCGACTCTTGATGATTGACTTGTAAACGCATCCCGGGGTTCGTTAATCATGGAAATCACTCCGGGACCACAATACAGTGAGTTATAGTCCACGAAACGGCCAGAATTGGCCGAAACTGCGAGTGTTGATGACCGACACGTAAGCGCAGCCTTGGGTTCGACAACCATGGATATCGCTTCGGGACTCCAAAATATTGAGTAATGGTCCACGAGATGGGCCAGAATCGGCCAAACCTGTGAGTGCTAATGACTGACACATAAATGCTCCCCGGGGTTCGTTAATATGGAAATCACTCCGGGACCCCAAAACAATAAGTAATAGTCCACGAAATGGGCCAGAATCGACCAAAGCTGTGAGTGTTGATGATCGACACGTAAACGCACCCCGGGGTTTGATAATCGTGGAAATCACACGGGGACCCCCAAACAAGGAGTAATAGTCCACGAAATGGGCCAGAATCGGCCAAAACTGTGAGTGATGATGACCGACACGTAAGCGCACCTTGGAGTTTGACAACCATGGATATCGCTTCCGGACCCCAAAACGGTGAGTGATAGTCCATGAAACGGGCCAGAATCAGCCAAAACTGTGAGTGTTGATAACCGACACGTAAACGCACCTCGGGGTTCATTAATCGTGGAAATCACTCCGGGACCCCAAAACAATGAGTAATTGTCCATGAAACGGGCCAGAATCGGCCAAAACTATGACTGTTGATGACCCACATGTAAACGCACCTCGGGGTACATTAATCGTCGAAATCACTCCGGGACCCCAAAACAGTGAGTACGAGTCCACGAAACTGGGCAGAATCGGCCAAAACTATGAGTGTTGATGACCGACACATAAATGCACCCCGGGGTTCGTTAATC
>NC_057804.1:1671633-1672680 GCF_018294505.1 Triticum aestivum
TTAATCGTGGAAATCACTTTGGGACCCCAATACAGTGAGTAATAGTCCACGAAATAGGCCAGAATTGGCCAAAACTGTGAGTGTTGAAGTCCGACACCGTAGCGCACCTTGGGGTTCGACAACCATGGATATCGCTTTAGACACCAAAACGGTGAGTGATAGTCCACGAAACGGGCAAGAATCGGCCAAAACTGTGAGTGTTGATGACCGACACGTAAACGCACCGCGGGGTTCGTTAATCGTGGTAATCGCTCCGGGACCCCAACACAGTGAGTAATAATCCCTAAAACAGGCCAGAATCAGCAAAAAGTGTGAGTGTTGATGACCAACACATAAACACACCCTAGGATTCATGGAAATCACTCTCAGACCCTAAAACAGTGAGTAATAGTCCACGAAACGGGCCAGAATCGGCCAAAATTATGAGTGCTGATTACCGACACGTAAACGCACCTTGGGGTTCAACAACTATGGAAATCGCTTCGGGACCCCAAAACGGTGAGTAATAGTCCACGTAACGGGTCAGAATTGGCCAAAACTATGAGTGTTGAAGACGGACACGTCAATGCACCAAAGGAATCATCAATCGTAGAAATAGCTCGGGGACTCCAAAATTGTGAGTAATAGTCCGCGAAATGGGCCAGAGTCGGCCAAAATTTGAGTGTTGATGACCGACAAGAAAATGCACCGCGGGGTTCGTTAATCGTGGAAATCACTTTGGGACCCCAAATCAGTGAGTAATAGTCCACGAAACGGGCCAGAATTGGCCAAAACTGTGAGTGTTGATGACCGACACGTAAACGCACCCCGGGGTTCGTTCTCGTGGAAATCACTCCGGGACCCCAAAATAATGAGTAATAGTCCACGAAACAGGCCAGAATCGGCCAAAACTATGAGTGTTGATGACCGACACGTAAGCGCACCTTGGGGTTCGACAACCAAGGATATCGCTTTGAGACCCCAAAATGGAGAGTGATAGTCCACGAAACAGGCCAGAATCGGCCAAAACTGTGAGTGTTGATGACCGATACGTAAGCGCACCCCTGG
>NC_057804.1:1672690-1673528 GCF_018294505.1 Triticum aestivum
AGTGAGTAATAGTCCACGAAATAGGCCAGAATTGGCCAAAACTGTGAGTGTTGAAGTCCGACACCTTAGCGCACCTTGGGCTTCGACAACCATGGATATCGCTTTAGACACCAAAACGGTGAGTGATAGTCCACGAAACGGGCAAGAATCGGCCAAAACTATGAGTGTTGATGACCGACACGTAAACGCACCGCGGGGTTCGTTAATCGTGGTAATCGCTCCGGGACCCCAACACAGTGAGTAATAATCCCTAAAACAGGCCAGAATCAGCAAAAAGTGTGAGTGTTGATGACCAACACATAAACACACCCTGGATTCATGGAAATCACTCTCAGACCCTCAAACAGTGAGTAATAGTCCACGAAACGGGCCAGAATCGGCCAAAATTATGAGTGCTGATTACTGACACGTAAACGCACCTTGGGGTTCAACAACTATGGAAATCGCTTCGGGACCCCAAAACGGTGAGTAATAGTCCACGTAACGGGTCAGAATTGGCCAAAACTATGAGTGTTGAAGACGGACACGTCAACGCACCAAAGGAATCATCAATCGTAGAAATAGCTCGGGGACTCCAAAATTGTGAGTAATAGTCCGCGAAATGGGCCAGAGTCGGCCAAAATTGTGAGTGTTGATGACCGACAAGAAAACGCACCGCGGGGTTCGTTAATTGTGGAAATCACTTTGGGACCCCAAATCAGCGAGTAATAGTCCACGAAACGGGCCAGAATTGGCCAAAACTGTGAGTGTTGATGACCGACACGTAAACGCACCCCGGGGTTCGTTCTCGTGGAAATCACTCCGGGACCCCAAAATAATGAGTAATAGTCCACGAAAC
>NC_057804.1:1673894-1674651 GCF_018294505.1 Triticum aestivum
GCCAAAACTGTGAGTGTTGATGACCGACACGTAAACGCACCCCGGGGTTTATTAATCATGGAAATCACTCAGGGACCCCAAAACAGTGAGTAATAGTCCACGAAACGGGCCAGAATTGGGCAAAACTGTGAGTGTTGATGACCGACACGTAAACGCACCCCGGGGTTTGTTCTCGTGGAAATCAGTCCGAGACCCCAAAACAATGAGTAATAGTCCATGAAACAGGCCAGAATTGGCAAAAACTATGAGTGTTGATGACCGACATGTAAGCGCACCTTGGGGTTCGACAACCATGGATATCAGTTCGGGACCCCAAAACGGTGAGTGATAGTCCATGAGACAGGCCAGAATCGGCCAAAACTATGAGTGTTGATGACCGTCGCGTAAATGCACCGCGGGGGTTCGTTAATCATGGAAATCACTCCGGGACCCCAAAACAGTGAGTAATAGTCCACGAGACGGCCTAGAATCGACCAAACCTATGAGTGCTGACGACAGACACATAAACGCACCCCAGGGTTCGTTAATCATGGAAATCAATCCCGGACCCCAAAACAGTGAGTAAGAGTCCACGAAACGGGCCAGAATCGGCCAAAACTGTTAGTGTTGATGACCGACACATAGGCGCACGTTGGGATTCGACAACCATGGATATCGCTTTGGGACCCTAAAACGGTGAGTGATAGTCCATGAACCGGGCCAGAATCGGCCAAAATTGTGAGTGTTGATGGCTGACACGTTAGCGCACCTTGGGGTT
>NC_057804.1:1674661-1675264 GCF_018294505.1 Triticum aestivum
GTTCTCGTGGAAATCAGTCCGAGACCCCAAAACAATGAGTAATAGTCCATGAAACAGGCCAGAATTGGCAAAAACTATGAGTGTTGATGACCGACACGTAAGCGCACCTTGGGGTTCGACAACCATGGATATCAGTTCGGGACCCCAAAACGGTGAGTGATAGTCCATGAGACAGGCCAGAATCAGCCAAAACTATGAGTGTTGATGACCGTCTATTAAATGCACCGCGGGGGTTCGTTAATCATGGAAATCACTCCGGGACCCCAAAACAGTGAGTAATAGTCCACGAGACGGCCTAGAATCGACCAAACCTGTGAGTGCTGACGACAGACACATAAACGCACCCCCAGGGTTCGTTAATCGTGGAAATCAATCCCGGACCCCAAAACAGTGAGTAAGAGTCCACGAAACGGGCCAGAATCGGCCAAAACTTTTAGTGTTGATGACCAACACGTAGGCGCACGTTGGGTTTCGACAACCATGGATATCGCTTTGGGACCCTAAAACGGTGAGCGATAGTCCATGAACCGGGCCAGAATCGGCCAAAATTGTGAGTGTTGATGGCTGACACGTCAGCGCACCTTGGGGTTCGACAACCATGGA
>NC_057804.1:1675274-1676425 GCF_018294505.1 Triticum aestivum
AAATAATGAGTAATAGTCCACGAAACAGGCCAGAATCGGCCAAAACTATGAGTGTTGATGACCGACACATAAGCGCACCTTGGGGTTCGACAACCAAGGATATCGCTTTGAGACCCCAAAATGGAGAGTGATAGTCCATGAAACGGGCCAGAATCGGCCAAAACTGTGAGTGTTGATGACCGATACGTAAGCGCACCCCTGGGTTCGTTAATCGTGGAAATCACTATGGGACCCCAAAACAGTGAGTAATAGTCCACGAAACGGGTGAGAATTGGCCAAAACTGTGAGTGTTGATGACCGACACGTAAACGCACCTCGGGGTTTGTTAATCATGGAAATCACTCAGGGACCCCAAAACAGTGAGTAATAGTCCACGAAACGGGCCAGAATTGGCCAAAACTGTGAGTGTTAATGACCGACACGTAAACGCACCCCGGGGTTTGTTCTCATGGAAATCAGTCCGAGACCCCAAAACAATGAGTAATAGTCCATGAAACAGGCCAGAATTGGCAAAAACTACGAGTGTTGATGACCGGCACGTAAGCGCACCTTGGGGTTCGACAACCATGGATATCAGTTCGGGACCCCAAAACGGTGAGTGATAGTCCATGAGACAGGCCAGAATCGGCCAAAACTATGAGTGTTGATGACCGTCGCGTAAACGCACCGCGGGGGTTCGTTAATCATGGAAATCACTCCGGGCCCCCAAAACAGTGAATAATAGTCCACGAGATGGGCTAGAATCGGCCAAACCTGAGAGTGTTGACGACCGACACATAAACGCACCCCAGGGTTCGTTAATCGTGGAAATCAATCCCGGACCCCAAAACAGTGAGTAAGAGTCCACGAAACGGGCCAGAATCGGCCAAAACTGTTAGTGTTGATGACCGACACGTAGGCGCACGTTGCGTTTCGACAACCATGGATATCGCTTCGGGACCCTAAAACGGTGAGTGATAGTCCATGAACCGGGCCAGAATCGGCCAAAATTGTGAGTGTTGATGGCTGACACGTTAGCGCACCTTGGGGTTCGACAACCATGGATATCGCTTCGGGACCCCAAAACGGTGAGTGATAGTCCACGAAACGGGCCAGAATCGGCCAAAACTATGAGTGTTGATGATCGACACGTAAGCACACCTTAGGGTTCG
>NC_057804.1:1676618-1677381 GCF_018294505.1 Triticum aestivum
CAAACTGTGAGTGTTGATTACCGGCACGTAATAGCACCTTGGTGTTCGACAACCATGGATATCGCTTCGGGACCCCAAAACGGTGAGTGATTGTCCATGAGACGGGCCAGAATCAGCCAAAACTTTGAGTGTTGATGACCGAAACATAGGGTTCGTTAATCGTGGAAATCACTCCGGGACCCCAAAACAGTAAGTAATACTCCACGAAACGGGCCAACATCGGCCAAAACTGTGAGTGTTAATGACCGACACGTAAGCGCACCCTGTGGTCCATTAATCGTGAAAATCACTCCGGGACCCCAAAACAATGAGTAATAGTACATGAAACGGGACAGAATCGGCCAAAGCGGCGACTGTTGATGATTGACTTGTAAACGCATCCCGGGGTTCGTTAATCATGGAAATCACTCCGGGACCACAATACAGTGAGTTATAGTCCACGAAACGGCCAGAATTGGCCGAAACTGCGAGTGTTGATGACCGACACGTAAGCGCAGCCTTGGGTTCGACAACCATGGATATCGCTTCGGGACTCCAAAATATTGAGTAATGGTCCACGAGATGGGCCAGAATCGGCCAAACCTGTGAGTGCTAATGACTGACACATAAATGCTCCCCGGGGTTCGTTAATGTGGAAATCACTCCGGGACCCCAAAACAATAAGTAATAGTCCACGAAACGGGCCAGAATCGACCAAAGCTGTGAGTGTTGATGATCGACACGTAAACGCACCCCGGGGTTTGATAATCGTGGAAATCACACG
>NC_057804.1:1677391-1678803 GCF_018294505.1 Triticum aestivum
TCGACAACCATGGATATCGCTTCGGGACCCCAAAACGGTGATTGATAGTCCATGAAACGGGCCAGAATCGGCCAAAACTGTGATTGTTGATGACTGACACGAAAACGCACCCCGGGATTCATTAATCATGGAAATCACTCCGGGGCCCCAAAACAGTGAGTCATAGTCCATGAAACTGGCTAGAATCGGCCCAAACTGTGAGTGTTGATTACCGGCACGTAATAGCACCTTGGTGTTCGACAACCATGGATATCGCTTCGGGACCCCAAAACGGTGAGTGATTGTCCATGAAACGGGCCAGAATCAGCCAAAACTTTGAGTGTTGATGACCGAAACGTAGGGTTCGTTACTCGTGGAAATCACTCCGGGAGCCCAAAACAGTAAGTAATACTCCACGAAACGGGCCAACATCGGCCAAAACTGTGAGTGTTAATAACCGACACGTAAGCGCACCTTGTGGTCCATTAATCGTGAAAATCACTTCGGGACCCCAAAACAATGAGTAATAGTACATGAAACGGGACAGAATCGGCCAAAGCGGCGACTGTTGATGATTGACTTGTAAACGCATCCCGGGGTTCGTTAATCATGGAAATCACTCCGGGGCCACAATACAGTGAGTTATAGTCCACGAAACGGCCAGAATTGGCCGAAACTGCGAGTGTTGATGACCGACACGTAAGCGCAGCCTTGGGTTCGACAACCATGGATATCGCTTCGTGACTCCAAAATATTGAGTAATGGTCCACGAGATGGGCTAGAATCGGCCAAACCTGTGAGTGCTAATGACTGACACATAAATGCTCCCCGGGGTTCGTTAATGTGGAAATCACTCCGGGACCCCAAAACAATAAGTAATAGTCCACGAAACGGGCCAGAATCGACCAAAGCTGTGAGTGTTGATAACCGACATGTAAACGCACCCCGGGGTTTGATAATCGTGGAAATCACACGGGGACCCCCAAACAAGGAGTAATAGTCCACAAAACAGGCCAGAATCGGCCAAAACTGTGAGTGATGATGACCGACACGTAAGCGCACCTTGGAGTTTGACAACCATGGATATCGCTTCCGGACCCCAAAACGGTGAGTGATAGTCCATGAAACGGGCCAGAATCAGCCAAAACTGTGAGTGTTGATAACCGACACGTAAACGCACCTCGGGGTTCATTAATCGTGGAAATCACTCCGGGACCCCAAAACAGTGAGTAATAGTCCATGAAACGGGCCAGAATCGGCCAAAACTGTGAGTGTTGATGACCCACATGTAAACGCACCTTGGGGTTCATTAATCGTCGAAATCACTCCGGGAACCCAAAATAGTGAGTAATAGTCCACGAAACGGGCGAGAATCGGCCAAAACTGTGAGTCTTGATGACCGACACATAAATGCACCCCGGGGTTCGTTAATC
>NC_057804.1:1678813-1680908 GCF_018294505.1 Triticum aestivum
ATGGATATCGCTTTGGGACCCTAAAACGGTGAGCGATAGTCCATGAACCGGGCCAGAATCGGCCAAAATTGTGAGTGTTGATGGCTGACACGTCAGCGCACCTTGGGGTTCGACAACCATGGATATCGCTTCGGGACCCCAAAACGGTGAGTGATAGTCCACGAAACGGGCCAGAATCGGCCAAAACTATGAGTGTTGATGATCGACACGTAAGCACACCTTGGGGTTCGACAACCATGGATATCGCTTTGGGACCCCAAAATGGTGATTGATAGTCCATGAAACGGGCCAGAATCGGCCAAAACTGTGATTGTTGATGGCCGACACGAAAACGCACCCCGGGATACATTAATCGTGGAAATCACTCCGGGGCCCCAAAACAGTGAGTCATAGTCCATGAAACTGGCTAGAATTGGCCCAAACTGTGAGTGTTGATTACCGGCACGTAATAGCACCTTGGTGTTCGACAACCATGGATATCGCTTCGGGACCCCAAAACGGTGAGTGATTGTCCATGAAACGGGCCAGAATCAGCCAAAACTTTGAGTGTTGATGACCGAAACATAGGGTTCGTTAATCATGGAAATCACTCCGGGACCCCAAAACAGTAAGTAATACTCCACGAAACGGGCCAACATCGGCCAAAACTGTGAGTGTTAATGACCGACACGTAAGCGCACCCTGTGGTCCATTAATCGTGAAAATCACTCCGGGACCCCAAAACAATGAGTAATAGTACATGAAACGGGACAGAATCAGCCAAAGCGGCGACTCTTGATGATTGACTTGTAAACGCATCCCGGGGTTCGTTAATCATGGGAATCACTCCGGGACCACAATACAGTGAGTTATAGTCCACGAAACGGCCAGAATTGGCCGAAACTGCGAGTGTTGATGACCGACACGTAAGCGCAGCCTTGGGTTCGACAACCATGGATATCGCTTCGGGACTCCAAAATATTGAGTAATGGTCCACGAGATGGGCCAGAATCGGCCAAACCTGTGAGTGCTAATGACTGACACATAAATGCTCCCCGGGGTTCGTTAATGTGGAAATCACTCCGGGACCCCAAAACAATAAGTAATAGTCCACGAAACGGGCCAGAATCGACCAAAGCTGTGAGTGTTGATGATCGACACGTAAACGCACCCCGGGGTTTGATAATCGTGGAAATCACACGAGGACCCCCAAACAAGGAGTAATAGTCCACGAAACGGGCCAGAATCGGCCAAAACTGTGAGTGATGATGACCGACACGTAAGCGCACCTTGGAGTTTGACAACCATGGATATCGCTTCCGGACCCCAAAACGGTGAGTGATAGTCCATGAAACGGGCCAGAATCAGCCAAAAATGTGAGTGTTGATAACCGACACGTAAACGCACCTCGGGGTTCATTAATCGTGGAAATCACTCCGGGACCCCAAAACAGTGAGTAATTGTCCATGAAACTGGCCAGAATCGGCCAAAACTGTGACTGTTGATGACCCACATGTAAACGCACCTCGGGGTTCATTAATCGTCGAAATCACTCCGGGACCCCAAAACAGTGAGTACGAGTCCACGAAACTGGGCAGAATCGGCCAATACTATGAGTGTTGATGACCGACACATAAATGCACCCCGGGGTTCGTTAATCGTGGAAATCACTCCAGGACCCCAAGACAGTGAGTAATAGTCTACGAAATAGGCCAGAATTGGCCAAAGCTGTAAGTGTTGATGACCCACACGTAAACGCACCTCGGGGTTCAGTAATCGTCGAAATCACTCCTGGACCTAAAACAGTGAGTAAGAGTCCACGAAACTGGGAAGAATCGGCCAAAACTATGAGTGTTGATGACTGACACATAAGCGCACCTTGGGGTTTGACACCCATGGATATCGCTTCGTGACGCCAAAACGGATAGTGATAATCCACGAAACGGGCCAGAATCGGCCAAAACTGTGAGTGTTGATGAATGACACGTAAACGCACCCCGGGGTTCGTGAATCATGGAAATCACTCCGGGACCCCAAGATAGTGAGTAATAGTCCATGAAACGGGCCAGAATCGGCCAAAATTGTGAGTGTTGATGACTGACACCTAAATGCACCT
>NC_057804.1:1680918-1725638 GCF_018294505.1 Triticum aestivum
AATTGTCCATGAAACGGGCCAGAATCGGCCAAAACTGTGATTGTTGATGACCCAGATGTAAACGCACCTCGATGTTCGTTAATCGTCGAAATCACTCTGGGACCCCAAAACAGTGAGTACGAGTCCACGAAACTGGGCAGAATCGGCCAAAACTGTGAGTGTTGATGACCGACACATAAATGCACCCCGGGGTTCGTTAATCGTGGAAATCACTCCAGGACCCCAAGACAGTGAGTAATAGTCTACGAAATAGGCCAGAATTGGCCAAAGCTGTAAGTGTTGATGACCCACACGTAAACGCACCTCGGGGTTCATTAATCGTCGAAATCACTCCGGGACCTAAAAACAGTGAGTAAGAGTCCACGAAACTGGACAGAATCGGCCAAAACTATGAGTGTTGATGACTGACACATAAGCGCACCTTGGGGTTTGACACCCATGGATATCGCTTCGTGACGCCAAAACGGATAGTGATAATCCACGAAACGGGCCAGAATCGGCCAAAACTGTGAGTGTTGATGAATGACACGTAAACGCACCCCGGGGTTCGTGAATCGTGGAAATCACTCCGGGACCCCAAGATAGTGAGTAATAGTCCATGAAACGGGCCAGAATCGGCCAAAATTGTGAGTGTTGATGACTGACACCTAAATGCACCTCGGGATTCGTTAATCATGGAAATCACTCTGGGACCCCAAAATTGTGAGTAATAGTCCACAAAACGACCAGAATCGGCCAAAACTGTGAGTGTTGATGACCGATACGTAAACGCACCCGGGGTTCGTTAATTTTGGAAATCACTCCGGAACCCCAAAACAGTAAGTAATAGTCCACGAAACAGGCTAGAATTGGCCAAAACTTTGAGTGTTGATGACCGCCACGTAAGCGCACGTTGGGGTTCGACAACCATGGAAATCGCTTTGGGACCCCAAAACGGTGAGTGGTAGTCCATGAAATGGGCTAGAATCGGCCAAAACAGTGATTGTTGATGGCCGACACGTAAACGCACCTCAGGGTTCGTTAATCGTGGAAATCAGTCTGGGACCCCAAAACGGTAAGTAATAGTCCACGAAACGGGTCAAAATTGGCCAGAACTGTGAGTGTTGATGACCGACGCATAAACGCACCCTGGGTATCGTTAATCGTGGAAAGCGCTCTGGCACCCCAAAACGATGAGTAATAGTGCCCGAAACGGACATGATTCATCCAAAACCGTGAGCTTGGTGACCGACACGTGAACGCACCCCAGGGTTCCTAATCGTGGAAATCACTTTGGGACCCCAAAACTGAGTAATAGTCCAACTAACGGGCCAGAATCGGCCCAAACTGCGAGTCTTGACGACCAACACGTAAGCACACCCTGGGGTTCGAACACCATGGAAATTGCTTTGGGACCCCAAAACGGTGAGTAATAGTCCATTAAAGAGCCCAGAATCAGACAAACCTAGGATTATTGATGAACAGTACAAAAACGCACCTGGGATTCTTCAATCATGGAAATCGCTGAGGGACCCCAAATCAGTGAGTATTATTCCATGAAACGGGCCAGAATCGGCGAGAACTGTGTTTGTTAATGGCCGACACATAAGCGTACCTTGGGGTTCAACAATCATGGAAATCTCTTTGGGGCCCCAAAACGGTGAGTAATAGTCCATGAAACGGGTCAGAATCGACAAAAATTGCAAGTGCTGATAACTGACATGTAAACGCACCCCGGGGTTCGTTAATCATGGAAATCACTCCGGGACCCCAAAACTGTGAGTAGTAGTCCACGAAACGGGCCAGAATCAAAAAAACTGTGAGTGTTCATGACCAACAAATAAATGCACCCCGGGGTTCGTTAATCGTAGAAATCACTCCGGGACCTGAAAATAGTTAGTAATAGTATATGAAACGGGCCAGAATCGGCCAAAACTGTGATTATTGATGACCAACACGTAAGCGCAACTTGGGGTTCAACAACTATGGAAATCGCTTGGGGGCCCAAAACGATAAGTCCATGAAACGGGTTAGAATTGGCCAAAACTTTGAGTGTTGACGACGTACACGTAAATGCATCACGGGGATCGTCAATCGTGGAAATCGCTCTGGCAGCCCAAAACGATGAGTAATAGTGCTCAAAATGGACCAGAATCGGCAAAAATTGTGAGTGTTCATGACCGATATGTAAAGGCACACCGGGGTTTGTCAATCGTGGAAATCACTTTGGGTCCCCAAAACTGAGTAATAATTCATGAAACGGCCAGAATCGGCCCAAACTACGAGTCTTGACGACCAACACATAAGCATACCTTGGGTTTCGACAACCATGGAAATCATTTTGGGACCCCAAACGGTTATTAATAGTCCATGAAAGAGCCAAAATCGGATAAACCTAGGGTTATTAATGAACGATACATAAACACATCCCGGGGTTCGTCAATCATTGAAATCGCTCAGGGACCCCAAATCAGTGATTAATAGTCCATTTAACGGGAAAGAATCAGCCAAAATTATGATTATTTATGATCGACACGTAAGCGCACCTTGGGGTTCAACAACCATGGAAATCGCTTTGAGACCCCAAAACGGTGAGTAATAGTCCAAGTAACGGGTCAGAATCGACAAGAACCGCGAGTGTTGATGACCGACACGTATACGCACCCCGGGGTTCGTTAATCATGGAAATCACTTCGGGACCCCAAAACAGTGAGTAATAGTCCACGAAACGGGCCAGAATTAGCTAAAAGTGTGAGTGTTGATGACCGAGACGTAAACGCACCCTGAGGTTTCTTAATCGTGGACAACAATCCGGGACTCCAAAATAGTGAGTAATAATCCATGAAACGGGTCAGAATCGGCCAAAACTGTGAGTGGTGATGACCGACACGTAAGTGCAACTTGGGGTTCAACAACTATGAAAATTGTTTCAGGACCCCAAAAATAGTATATAATAGTCCACAAAACGGGACAGAATCGGACAAAATCGTGAGTGTTGATGACCGACACGTAAACGCACCTCGGGTATCATCAATCGTGGAAATCGCTCTGGCACCCCAAAATGATGAGTAATGGTGCTCGAACGGACACGATTCGGCCAAAATCGTGTGTGTTGATGATCGACACGTAAACGCACATCGGGGTTCGTCAATCGTGGAAATCACTTCGGGACTCCAAAACTGAGTAATAGTCCAAGAAACGGGCCAGAATTGGCCCAAACTGTGAGTCTTAACGACCAACACGTAAGCACACCTTGGGGTTCGACAACCATGGAAATTAATTTGGGACCCCAAAACAGTGAGTAATAGTCCATTAAAGAGCCCAGAATTGGGCAAACCTAGGATTATTGATGAACGACAATCAATTCCTTATTATGAAACTTACGCGTAGCTAGGATCCATTAGAGCAACTCCAATGGGGCGACCCAAATGGACGGCGATTTCGTCCGTTTTTTGTCTGTTTTGATCGGCCACCCGCCCGGCGTCCGTCCTGTTTTAGATATGGATCGGCAGGACCCCCAACGCGTCGACCCATATGTGTCAGCATGGCTGTCTGGCCCCCTTTTTTGCATAATTGCATAGTTCAAAATAAAATCATTTTGGACCGAATAAAATAGCATAGTTTATTACAAGCCAAATGAAAATAAAAAGGTCTCACATAGCTCTCACATAGTTTTACAAACGAATAAAAAAGGTACATCTATCGGTTGCCAACATGAGCTCACGTATGCTCAACCAAATCATTTTGCAGTTGCACGTGAGTTTCCCAATCACTGGGCACTCCGTATGCAAGCATTCAGATGACGGCAATGTATTTCTGATAAGAGGAAAAACCAATCTTGCCAACGGCATCCTCTTTGCACTCGAAATAGTCATCATAGACGACCACCCCCTCTCTAATACGGTTGAAAACATGCCTACACATACGAAAATGGCGGCGGAATTCCTGATGTTTGAACAATGGGTTTGTTGTATCAAAGTAGTCCTTCCAAAGAAGGAAATATCCGCTCTCTCGGTTGCGATTCAACGGCAGAAGGTGGCCCGGAATGAGGTGGTGATGGACCAACACGGCAGCCAATATCTCCTCCTCGTCATCGGAGGACGAATCGTCGGAGTCGCAAAGGAAATTGTGAAAGAAAAACTCGTCGGCGGAGTCCATTTTGTACCTTGGCAAACTGTCAAACAGCTTGCGGACGTTGGCGAAGGAGACGGCCGACGAAGGGAGTTGCGGCGCACACGAACCAGCTAGCTGTCCTGCCGGCGTCCGACGAGCGTTCTGGCTTCCGACGAGCATGCCGGTGAGGATCTGGCCGGACGGCGAGGCGGCTTCTTGGTCGGGAGCGGCTGTGCGGTGGGGGGCGCGGGGTGGAAAGTAGTCGGCTCCCGGCGGCAAGACGACGGTGACGGACGAGGTGGGAGTGGGCGGCGTAACGCGTCCAGAGCTTGCATGGCCATGGCGTTACAGACAGTCAATACTCTACCTGACGGCGAAGACTAGTCTGGAAGAGCCAAAATAAATGAAAATTATTAATTCAAACAGCCGAAATTTGAATTGCTCTCGCGCGTTCCAACCAAAAGGAAGGAAGCTGCAAGCAAGTTCCAGAAAGAGGCCACCGTGCATGCCATGCAATGCAATGGCATTGAGACAGCGGCCACACACGGAGCCCAAGGTGGCGGAAAACCGCTCACTGTAGTACCACAGTGAGTGTTCTGGACAGTTTCTTACCGCCTCCGCGTGTTACCACGTCGCCGGCCTCACCCCTGCCGCGTGTCCGACCACCCTACACGTGCCCCTCCGGCCTCCCTCCATAAGTACACCAGCTCCGGCCAGCTGCGAAGCTCACTCCACCCAACACACTTGTGCAAGCCACTTCACTCTCAGTCCACTCACCAGCAGAGCAGTAGTAGTAGCGAGATGGCTCCCAAGCGCCGCGGCAGCAAGGTGGTGAGCTCCGTGGTGAAGACCAAGGTGGTGGAGGAGACCGTGGAGGTCGCCACCACCATCCTCCCCGCCTCCCAGTCCCAGTCCCAGCCCGACTCCGCCGCCCAGGAGGAGGACCTGCAGCAGCCGGAGGTCGTCGACGTCTCCCGCTCCCGCGACGTCCACGTCGAGGTCGTCACCACCCCCGACGCCCAGCCCACCCACGGCGCCAAGAAGCAGCCCGCCTCCAAGAGGGGCGCCGCCAACGCCAAGCCGCCGGCCGGGCCGCTGGTGGTGCCGGTCTCGCCGTCACCACAGGAGCAGGAGGCCCAGCCGGCGGAGGAGCAGCAGCAGCAGCGCAAGAAAGGTGGCGGCAAGACGCCGGCGTCGCTGCAGAGCCAGGAGACGCAGGAGAACCCCTACGCGTACCAGGACGAGACCACCAAGAAGAGGCCTGCAGAGGAGGACGACGGCGCTGAGCCTAATAAGCCGGAGGGCCCCGAGACGCCGACGCAGAAGAGGTCCAGGACCGAGGGCAAGGCCAAGACGCGCAAGGCGGAGGCCGCGGCGAGGAAGAAGCTGTCCGCGGCGGCGGGCAAAGGAAAAGGCGGGCGCCGCCGTCGTCGTCTGGGAGGGAACAACGTCGACATGGGGTACAAGGCGTACGTGTACCGGGTGCTGAAGCAGGTGCACCCGGACCTGGGCGCGTCGGGGAAGACGATGCAGGCGCTGGACATGATGATGGCGGACATGTTCGAGCGGCTGGCGACGGAGGCGTCGCGGCTGGCGCAGTACGCCGGGCGGGCCACGCTCACCTCCCGCGACGTGCAGAACGCGGTGCGCCTGGTGCTCCCCGGCGAGCTCGCCAAGCACGCCATCTCCGAGGGCACCAAGGCCGTCACCATGTACATGTCCTGAAGGCCCAAACATCTCAAAGATCCACCCGTCGGTCAGAAGCAGAGGGTGCATGCTGGTAGTAGTCAGTTCGGTTTAGTTGTGTTTCCGTGGCATGGTTCGGTCTGGACTTTTGCAATGCGGTAGTAGTTTTAAGTTGGTGGCTGATCGATGATGTAGTCTAGTTAGTTGGTTAATTACTAGTTACTGTTGAATGTTGATGTAGTGGCGCTAGCGCTTAAGGTTCAACTTAAACTGTTGGTCATGTATATTTCTGTTGGTCATGTATTGTGTGCATGGTTCAGTTGGTGCTAGATGAGATGACCACCGAGTAAATTAGTTGCAAGTTCAATTAAGCAGGTTTACATTTTTCGATCTAATGGTTTATGGTTGTATGCATGTTGTGTGTGTTGTAGCAAATTGAGTCCGTAATTTGTTATGTGAGTGGCTGGCTACCGACGCAGGAACTTGCTAGACACGTGAACAAACATATAGCCATGCATGCACAGACTATATATGTCAGACTTGTCCATTATCATATGTGCCAAAACATCTAAAATGTGTACGGATGGAGTACGTACTACTGTGCCTGGTCATTCTGTAAATCTGAAATCATTTAATCGTCGTGCCGGTGTACTAGCTTAGTATCACTAGTTGGCCACATTCGGGCACCACCCGGGGCTTTGATCTGAGCCCCCTCCCACAGGCGCTATATAATTCTTGTACAGCGTCAAAATAGCCTCCTCTTTTACAGCGTCAAAATAGTCTTTTTCGCGTGAGGACTATTTTCGCGTGAGGTTTTCTAGATGCACAAAGAGGTTTACTAGATACACAAATGCATAAAAATATGACGCCCAATCCGCGGCACCAAATTTTGGGGCGGAAGTAGGGCTGGAATTCGGGCCCAGTCAAGCCAGCTCGGCTCGTTTCGTTAATGAGCAAGCTCGACTCGATTCGTTACTATAACGAGCTCAAACCCAAGATTAGCTCGACTTGTATAACTCGCGAGCTGGCTCGTTTAACTTGTTAAGTTCGTTTAAGATATAAACATAAAGCCCTTAAATATGATAAAAAATAATTATGTATATATTAAACATATATATCACTAAACAATTGTAATCTTCTTGTAACGCGTGAGTCTCTTAGGAGGCTAGGCCTTCAACTGCTCGGCCTTGGGTTGTGCGCCTGGGACATAGGCTGTTTAGTGGCTGATCTTTCTTTGTATTAGGAGTGGCTGATCTACTGTATCGAGCTTAATGAGTTACACGAGTACTCGTGAGATTGACTCGTTTAACTTGGTCCATAAACGATCTTAAAATAAAATTCGGCTCGACTCGTTATTCTTCGAGTTCGGGTCGATTCGAGTCGAGTCACGAGCTACTTGTTTAGCTCGCGAGCTTCGAGTTTTTTTTCCAGCTCTAGGCGGAAGCGACGAAGAGATTTTTCGGATGAAAAAACATCGTCGCCAATTAGGCAGCAGCGCTAGCACAAAAACGGCGCCCAATCCGGCGGCCTAACCTATCCGACACCCTAAATTTGCATCCTAGCAGCACGTGCGGTAAAGTTTCTTAGTGCAGCGGCTCTGTTTTAACAACTGTCTGAGGAATGTTTTTGTCTTCGACGCATAAAAACAATGGTTTTTAACGCGTGAGGTATTTTTTGGGTCTCTCTGACGCATAAAAACGATGATTTTTAACGCATGAGGTATTTTTTAGGCGCCTATTAAAGATGCTCTTAGAACAGCCGGGCGCCCAATACCTGCATGGTCCAGTCTGATCGGTCAAAAAACAACAACCTACCCATACGCCCGATTGGACAAAAAAATGACGGATGCCTCAAGCCGATCTTAAACCCCGTCTAAATTGAAGCACATATGGGGAGGTCAGACCCGGCACAGTCTAAATATGAAGCGGATATGGGGAGATCGGACCCGACCAACGTTGGTGGGAGGAGGCCCGGGCGCGTCCTTCATGTCGGACCCGGCCCACCCGATCCCACATATAGTCATCCTCATCCACTCCTTGGATCAAACCCTAGCCACTCCACTCCGTCCCCTCCACTACACTCCGCTCTGTCCGGCGATCTCTGGCATGGCGGGCAGCGAATTCGAGTCCTACACCTTCATATTCATCAACCCCGAGCTCACCCATGTGGTCCCGAGGAGGACATGACTGCCTGGCTTACGCTCCACCGCTTTTGGGAGGAGGCCGCCCGACAACAGCGCCCAGACTCCTTTTGCAGGGAATCCATTGCGTCCACCCAAATGATGCATGGATCCGCCGCGAGGTGTGGCATCACTGCCTCATTGGAGGTGGTGCAGTTCGTGTGGCATCTGAACATGGTGGCGGACGCGCAATCCCTCCGTTGGCACGCCGAGGCGGAGGTGAACGCACCATGGATGCAGGGTGATGCAATCGTGGCAGCGGGTGCGGGAGACGGCGGCAACCCTCGCGGTGGTGGACGTTGCTGAGGCGGAGTCTCATTTTCCGGCGCCCCGTATGATGCACAAGTCCTGGGGCCGCAACCGCGTCATGATGGATGTCGTCGGCTTGTCACAACACGGATCCATTATCGATCTGACATCTACCAGCACCATCAGAGTTCGGGGCTCTGACGAGGAAGAGTAGGGCATAGGAGACGGCGACACCTTGAGTCTCATGAGCCGGCTTGTGCCCCATGTCCTACTCTACCTCGTCATCGACCGAACCAACACTCTGAGGATTGCATCCGGCCGTTGGGTATGGGCAAGGCGCAGCCAGACCAGCCCCGCCAAATATTAGGCTTATGTTGCATGTAATAGTATGAATTTGAGGTACCTAGTTGTGGAATGAATTATTTGACGCCCGGTCACTATTCGCAGCTGCGGGCGTTTGAGGGTTCGAATTTACTAAGTTCGGATGTAGATGCTCGTAAGATGTACGGTTCTATGTCTGAATGATGTCATTTTTAAGTTGATAACCAAGGTTATTAATAATAGGGTTATTATTTCAACCGAAAGAACTGTAACCCTGTACAAACAACATTTATCAAAGAAAGATATATACTTTAGTAGTTATCTATACCTACTAATAAAGCAAGCTGCGTTTCGGCAATTTTTTCATCCTTTCAGCGCTGATTTTTTTTTATTAGAGGTGGTACTAAATTCTTATGCGTTCGTCTGCTAGAAAAAAATGTTTTTCCAGAATTTCGTACGTGGGTCGCGCGTTGTGGCCCGGGGAAGCCAGCCCATTTATTTTTCTGCCCACGCAGCTAGAAAAATTCTATTTTTTGCACAGGGCCAGAAATAGTCAGAGCTTCGCATAGGACAACCACTAATGGGCTGGCCCATTTCTCTTTGTTTCTGTGGTTTAATTCTTTTTTTTTCTCCTTCCCCTATCTCTTTCTACCCTTCCAAGTTTATTTTCTTTCATAATATATTTCATAAATTCAAAAATCCCAAAAAACATTCAGAACTAAAAAAATGAAAAATGTTCAGAATTCCAAATTTTTGTTGCTATTTTGAAAAATATTCAGACCTTGAAAAAAAGTACCCCCTTTTTTGTAAAAAATATTGTTTTTCAAAATAGTTCGAGATTTCTAAAAACTAAATAGCATTATCAAAGGTGCTCCAATTCAAAATATATTCTTGTTTTAGTGAAATTTCAGAATTCAGAATAATGTTCCCGTATAAAAGATAAAGATTTTCGAAAAATGTTATGAATTTTTAACACATGTTTCCGTTATAAAAAAATGTTCAAAAATTCAAATAATGTCCATGTTTTTTAGAAGGTGTTTTCAAAAAATATTCGTGAATTGGAAAAGATGTTCATGTTTCAAATATTGTTCGCGTTTTGCTGAAAGTGTATGTAATTTTCAGAAACCTGTTCAGGATTTAAAAATTGCTTTATGTGTTCTACAATATTCAGAAAATTCATACCTTAAAATCTCCTCGATTGAAAGAAAAAGTAGATTGAATAATTCGTGGGCGTTCTTTGGCGTACGATGAAGTAACGAAACTCTTAAATGTCCTCGATTAACAAATAAAAATATGGCAGATTGATTACTTCACACCAGCGAAACCGAGAAGCTAAATGTTCATTTTTCACGTGCAGACAAAGGTGATGATCAATATACCTACCTACTAATGAAGCAAGATGCGTTTCGCCAATTTTTTCATCCGTTCACCGCAAAAAATATTTTTTTCCTATCAGAGGTGGTAGTAAATTCTTATGTCTTCATCTTTTTTTTTTGAGACAATCTCGCATGCTTTTATTCATAGCCCATAATGTTTACAGGAATAAACTCAAGGTTTCCTGGTTGACCTAGCCATACATGATGACCAAAATTTAAAGACAAAGCATATCTAGCGAGATTGTGAGCCTCGAAATTCGAGCTCCTGAACTCATGAACTACTTTACATGAAGAGAAAGCGTTTGCACGAAGTATTATTTCATGCACAATGGCGCCGTAACCAGCCGCCGAGTTTTTCTGGACATCTTCAACCACCCTCTTGCAATCTGTTGCTATTTGAATGGAGTTCTCATATAGATCCTCGGCCAACGATTGGCCTTCCCTTACTGCTATTGCCTCTAGTGTGCTTACATCCGTGATGAACTCAAGTTTTAAGATCGAAGCACCCAAAAAGCGTCCTTGTTGGTCTCGGCACACTGCTCCCACTGCTCCAAACTCCCCTTGCAAGGACACTGTTGCATCCACATTCATCTTTGCATGCCCCTCCGGCGGAGGCAACCATGAGTGTTGCCCCAAGCTAGCTTGCTTCGTAGCATTGCCAGCTCCTCTGTCGATCATCTTCAAGTCCCTCAAAAAGGAGAGTATGAAAGAGTTAGTAGTAAAAGGGCTATCAAAAATCTCTTCATGTATTGCTCTCCTTCTTGCTCGCCAAACTGCCCAGAGTGTCACCACCATCCGTATAAATTCCCCTTGAGGCAAAGATTCATCCCACGTAAAAATCCAGTTTTTTTCATCCAACGAAAGATTACCCAACATTGCATCCACAGTCTCCTCTGAGCAGAGTGACCATACACTCCTGGCCATCACACAGTCCACTAGTGCATGCTTCCAGTCATCTTGCGCAGAACAAAAAGCGCAACTTATGTCTTCATCTGCTATAAAAAAAGATTTTCCAGGATTTCATACGTGGGGCTGCGCGCTGTTACCCAGCAAAGCCAGCCCACTTATTTTTGTGCCAAAGCAGCTGCCAAAATTATATTTTCCGCACATGGCCAAAACGTTGGATTCTCGCACAGGACGACCAATAATGGACTGACCATTTTTATTTGTTTCTGTGTTTTACTTCTATTTTTATTCTCTGTCCCCTATTTCCTTTTTCCCTTTCAAGTTTATTTTTCTCATAGAATTTATTTCATAAACTAAAAATTCACATAAAATGTCCAGAACTAAAAAAAAATTCGGAAATGTTCAGAATTCTAAAATTTTATTGCAATTTTGAAAAATATTCGGACCATGAAAAAAGTTTCATTTTTTTCAAAATTCTTTATTTTTTTCATAATTGTTTGAGATTTATAAAAAGAAAATGGCATTTTAAAAAATGCTCCAAATTCAAAAATTATTTTGGTTCAATGAATTTTTCACAATTATGAATAAAGTTCGGGTATAAAAGATACACATTTTCAAAAAATATTATGAATTTTCAACACATGTTCTTGTTTTAAAAAAAATAAATTTCAAATATTTTCCATGTTTTTATTTAAAAAGTTGGTGTTGTCAAAAAAATGAGAATTTTAAAAGATGTTCCTATTTCAAATTCTGTTCACGTTTTTCTGAAAGTGTACATTATTTTCAAAAACATGTTCAGGATTTAAAAATGGTTCATGTTTCCTACAATATTCGGATATTTCATACCTTAAATTATCCTTGGTTTAAGGGAAAAGTAGATTGAATAATTCATGGGCATTCTCTGGCATATGGTGACGTAACTGAACACTTAAATGCCGTCGATCAAAAAATAACGGATGATTACTTCTCACCTGGCGAAACCCATAAGCTAAATGTACCTTTTTTCAGGTGTGCATAGGGTTTTGCTTGTACACATAATTCTCAATAACTTTAAATGTATATATTTTGATTTTTCTCCCATTGCAACGCACTGGCATATATGGTAAATAGTTGAAGCTTCCCATAGGGTGCCTAAACTAGGCCGACCCATTTCCCCTTTTTCTTTGTTCCATTTCTATTTTTCTATTACTGTTTTCTTTCTCTTTCTCTTTTATATTTCTTGTTCCCTTTTCGCCTTATTTATTTTTATTTTTTCTATAAATAAAAAATTAAAAACATTTCCTAATTGTTTTCTGAATGCTCCCTTTAAAAAATAAAAATTCAAAAAAAATTGTCTTTTTGTAAAATTCATATGTTTTCAAAATATTGTTTGTGGATTTCAAAAAATATTCATGTCTCTAATTTTGTTCGTGCTTTTCCAAGAATATATATTCGCGCTGGCTATTGGTTGCCCGTTCGTTCTATGCTGGTTGACTATAAATGAAAGAAATTGTGGGCATGTGACAATAAAAGAGAATATGTTGTTTGACTTTAATTAAAGCAAAATTATGGGCACTTGAGCACTAAAATAATAAGAAAGAATAAACCCTCAAAATGATGGTACATTCATGCCTGATTATGCTAACGAAACAGAATTTATGCGTTGCAATTAATAATCCACCTAGTTATGCCATCGTAAGATAGAGTTGTCAAAGCAACCGTGTCCCGAAGTTCGCCGTGCAACCAAGAAATGAGGAGGCAGGCACAATCCCAAGATGGAGGCGGACCCGGAGGAAAAAGGCATGACTTGGATGCTCGCCACCATGCCGACCAACGCCACTACTAGCAAGATTTCGCGTGTCAAACATGTCCAACGAGAAGACCATTACTCCTTCCTCTGTTGCCTACCATTGTGGAGACCCTTTTTTTAGATTACACATAAATTATCTTTCCTGTTGCTTCTCGCAAAAAAATATCTCTCTTGTTGCAATGCACGGGCATATGTGCTAGTCTTACATAAAGCTTGAAATTATATTCATCGAAACAGAAGTGATGTAGTGATGTTTAAAATGGATTTTGAAAAATCCTATGACAAAGCGTTCAAACTTCCTTTTTATGTTCTAGGGATGCAGGTTTTCCTAGTTTATTTTAAAAGAAGGGCTATTGCCCATTTTATAAATAAATCCAAACGTGATAGAGGGACCCCATGATGACAATGGGTAGGGTATGTGTGGGTACAACCTTCTTATTGTTTGCTATTGCCTGACTTTATTTTACCGAAAAAGGCTCGCGCTCCGCTTTATAGATAAAACAACTACCATGCAACTCCATGACACCACACACACACAAGGCAAGATACAATGACGATAGAATCTAAATCTAAGGATGCCATGATGCCCCATTGTTTACAAGGAAACAAGCAGACTCTACTCCTTTGAGACGTGCTATGAGCAGCGATGACACATGCTGCGACCGGTGGGATAACATGCTGCAAGCGGCAATAACGGATGCTTTGACTTGCTAGGATGACATGATGCAAATGGTTGGACGATGTGTTGTGACCTTTGGGATGACATGTTGCAGGCGGCTATCGCGGATGCTACAACCAAGGGGAGATGTGCTTCGAGCGGTGAGGGCGGACGTTGCAACCAGTGGATGACATGTTGCAAGCAGCGTTGACGGATATTGCGAGCGGTGAGACTACATGTTGTGAGGCCGAGTGCTCAGTCTTGTAGAAATCTCAGCACAAAATATCCAGCGGCTACAGCCTACAGAGTTGACTCAAACTTAACTAAATCTCTATCAACTACAGCGGCTACAGAGTTGACTCAAACTTAACTAAACCTCTATCAACTATGATTTAACTTCAATGGTCAATCCACATGCATGCAATTTTTTCCATGACTTGGACTGATTCGCCGTGCAACTACTACTTAATTATTACTAGCTAGCAATCTGAATGAGACGGTGATCTGAATATGTATGGTCTATCTAATTCGACAGCAGCATCAGATCATGATCTTACTCTCCATGCTCAAGATGAAGCTCCTGCTGAAACGCCATCTCTCCACCGCCGTGGTGATCTACCATATCCATTGTCCGCGGCGGCATCGGCGGCGGTGGCAACGTGCAGGTAGGTTATGTAGACGGCGAGGCAGTACCCGGAAACAGCAGCCAATGCCATGAGCAGCAGCAGCTGGAAGACTGCCGCGCAGAGGGCGCCTGCCACGGTGCGGGTCGCCAGAGAAACCACGACGCCGCACACGATGAGGAAGAAGGTCGCCGGCTCCATCCACGCCGGGAACAGGGCGCCATGCAGGAGCACCATGCCCACGGTGACCACCCAGAGCACGGCGTGCAGCCAGCCCATGAACGAGAGGACGGACATGGTGTCGAGCTCGTCGGCCATGCCTCCGACGCTGGCGATCAGGAGGAACATGAGCGCCGTCCAGACGGCCGTCACGCCAAGCGCCGTGAGGGCGAGCGTGCGGGTGGCGCTCCGGGCCTGGGCCCTGGTGCGGCAGGTGGGGTGGGGGAGGGGCAGCGCGCCGCCGCGGATGGCCCGCTCTGTGCCGGCGCCGAGGCGGTGCAGGGCGAGCGCGTACCCGAAGTAGGCGGCGGCGTAGACGGTGGTCAGGTGGAGGGCCAGGATGGCGGCGCGGGGACCGATCTCGCTGGCGGCGGAGGAGGCCAGCAGGAGGCCGTAGGAGAGGCGGGCCAGGTCGGTGTAGAACGGCCAGCTGCGCCAGATGCACTGCAGGAGGAGGAACACGTACGCGCAGATGGTGACGGCCATGATCCACACCTGGGACATGGGGTGCCCGTCGTAGCGCACCAGCAGCACGGCCGGGACGGCCACGGCGAACGCCGCTGTGAAGCCCAGCAACGCGACGGCGAGGATCACCTTCACCTGCACCAGGCCGGGGTCCAGCCGCCTGAAGCGCTCCAGCAAGGTGGAGCGTATGCTCATGTCGACGGCGGCCATGGCCACGGAAGTCGATCCTCCCCACGCTTTTTCTTTTCACTTTACCCTTTGTTCGTTCAAGAAAAGATAAGGACGGGATTCCTTTCTTTTCCTAACAAAAAACAAGACGAGCACAACAAATTTCCCTTACTTTAGCAACAGACACCATCACATTGCAGCAAATGGATTACTATGTACTAGTACAAATGCCAGTGCGTTGCACCGGGTGATAAAAGTGATATAACCTGCTTGATGGTTCATTTTTCACCATATTTTGTATCCAATTTTAATAAATGTCAAATGTGGAAATTTCCCTTTTTCTAATAAAACTTTAACATTTCATTAAAATTGTAATACCTTTTGAAGAATAGTTAACATCTATATGAAAATTGGAACAGACTATATAAAATAAAAAAGAAATTAAAGAATGTATTTCTGTTGTATATTTCGAAATGGTTTTTGTAGTAAGAAGTTTTTTTGGGGTAATTTTTAAGTGTTTTTAAAAAATAAAAACATATTTGTTTGAAATATTTTTAAACTATTTTTTTGTGTTAAACTTTTTGGGCATTTTTGTTTGGTAATTTTTACAGATAGTTGGTTGTTTGGTTGGGAAGTTTTTTTTTAACTATTTGGGCTTGCCTAAACAAAATAGTTAACATACACAGAAGGACCCATGGACTCATCTTCGTACCGCTTCGGTCGATGCTCTCCGGCTTGTAGGACGGAGCCCGTAAAAGGAGCCCACGGAGAAGGACAATGTAATATCCGAGATGGTGGTTGGGGACGGGCTGAATGACCTCTAGGGCAGTGGATGCGGGCCGGCGGCGTGATGAAGGAGAAGGGTGAACGACGGCGACGACGCAGACGCGGGAAATAATGGACGAACACGAGAGGATGGCGGTGCGTTTGATGGACTAGGTCATTTTGGTGGAATAGGCGTTGGGTATGGCCCGTCTGGTCCGACGTGGCGGACGCGCCCGAGCATGCCCGGGCCTCCCCATACCCGGCGTAGATTTCGGCTGAATATGAGAGGTGCCGGTCAACCTAGACGTATAGAGCCAGTATGAGGCTTCCGTCTTAATCCATTTTTTATCGGGTCGTCCCAGACTTATGGGGAAGGGGGTTTGGGGAGCGGTGCGGGGTGCGGGGTGCGGGGTGCCCTATCTGTGCATGCGAGTTGGAGACTGCTGATCATCTAATCTTTGAGTGTCCGTTTGCTCATTCCTTCCAGCGAATGGTGGGGGTCGGCGTCAAGGACAATGCATTATTCCGCGTGGATGCCCTACAAGCCCTTGATGTTAGCCCCGTGGTTGGGGGCGCTTCACCTACCACGTTCACACTCCTGTGCTGCTGGCAGCTGTGGAAGCACGGGAATTCTGTGGTGTTCCGAGCCCAGACGCCATCCCTCGCCCTCGTGCTTGGTTGCTGCAGGGAGGACGACGTCCTCTGGCATGGGCATCTGAAGAGGGAGGTGTGGTCCGACGCTGATGTTTGGCTACAGGCGCTCAGCTCCCCTCTCTCTCGCTCTCCCTCCTACACTCTCGCTTGTGACTTCCCCGTCCCTGTGAGTGCTATAAAATCAATAGATAAAATGATTCAGGTGGGGGTCTTTGCCCCTCCCTAGTGACCTTACAAAAAATCAACGGTTGTAGAATGCTTTGTGGAAGTTAAATGTGCTACCTAAAGTGAGAGTATTCTTCTGGCGTGTTCTTAGGGGCATTGTCGGTGTCAAAACCGGCGGATCTCGGGTAGGGGGTCCCGATCTGTGCGTCTAGGCGGATGGTAACAGGAGACGAGGGACACGATGTTTTTACCCAGGTTCGGGCCCTCTTGATGGAGGTAAAACCCTACGTCCTGCTTGATTAATATTGATGATGTGGGTTACAAGAGTAGATCTACCACGAGATCAAGGAGGCTAAACCCTAGAAGCTAGCCTATGGTATGATTGTTGTTCGTCCTATGGACTAAAGCCATCCGGTTTATATAGACACCGGAGAGGGCTAGGGTAACACAGAGTCGGTTACAATGGTAGGAGATCTACATATCCGTATCGCCAAGCTTGCCTTCCACGCCAAGGAAAGTCCCATCCGGACACGGGACGAAGTCTTCAATCTTGTATCTTCATAGTCTTGGAGTCCGGCCGATGATGCTAGTTCGGCTATCCGGACACCCTCTAGTCTGGAACTCCCTCAGTAGCCCCTGAACCAGGCTTCAATGACAACGAGTCCGGCGCGCATGTTGTCTTCGGCATTGCAAGGCGGGTTCTCCCTCCGAATAATTCATAGAAGATTGTGAACACCAGGATAGTGTCCGGCTCTGCAAAATAATTTCCACATACCACCGTAGAGAGAATAATATTTACACAAGTTCAATCTGCTGACGTATTTGATGGCGTGACGTCACACCACTACCAAGCCTTTACTTAAATTGTCTTTATTGTACCACCTCAGCGTGTTTAGCGAAGCCGTTTCCTTGGCACGTCTTGTCGAAGCAGAGATCGTGTTCCTCTTATTCCAGGATTCCCATCAATACGGACGTGGGTAACCCAACCGCGCCCGTCGCCACGCCCCCTCCATCGAAGGCGGGTTCCAAACGGTCACGGAGACGGCTCTCGGTATTCTTCCTCTTTATAATGAGACCAAGGCCGGTTCTTTTCCTTCAATCCTCAATCGAATCCGCCCCTCGCCCCCGAGTTCCAACACCCAGGGCTCCAGATTCGGGTACCTTTGACCTTCGACAATGTCCAGCTCCGACCCACCGGGCCGGTGGATGCCCTCCTCCGTCACGGAAGAAGACGTGTTGAAGCTGAGAGACGCCAGGTATTTGACCTATGAGATTTCGCATAGGTTGCCTGCCCGAGGGCAAGTTATCCCTACTCCCGAGCCCGGCGAGAGCGTTGTGTTTGTGTCTCACCTCCGTAGGGGTTTAGGCTTCCCGATGGACCCCTTCGTGAGGGGGCTCATGTTTTACTATGGGCTGGAATTCCATGACTTGGCTCCGGAGTCCATCCTCCACATCTCATCGTTTATTGTCGTTTGCGAAGCTTTTCTCCGCACTACCCCTCACTTCGGCTTGTGGCTCAAAACCTTCAATGTGGAGCCGAAGATGATCGAGGGGCGTCAGGCAGAGTGCGGAGGGGCGTTTATAAGCAAGAGGGTCGATGCTCCATGGCCCGAGGGCTCTTTTCAAGAGGAGCTCGACATGTGGCAACAGGAGTGGTTCTATATCACCGCTCCCAGGGGCAGCAGGCAGAGGCCGCTGCCCGTCTTCCGCTCGGGCCCTCCACAACAGTTGACGTCATGGGTCAACATGGGGCGTGACTGGGGGCCGCCTAAAGACGTACCCCTTTTGCAGGACCGGATTCGAGGCCTCCAAGAAAGGGAGATCAATCTAGTCGCAGTAGTACAGGTTATGTTGGTCCGGCGCCTACTGCCCTGCAAACGTCGCCCCCTCCGCCTGTGGGAATTTAATCCGGAGGGGCCACGAGCTCTTCAACACTTTATGGATTTGACACCCATGGAGATGTACAAACTGTTCTTCGGATCGCAAGAGATGCGTTCGGACTTGACCGAGGACGCTGGCCTAAGCTGCAATCGCCCGGATACTCAAGTAAGTAGCCCTGTGTCCGGACACACTATCCACTTATTTATCGTGGGTTTGCCCTTTAACCAGCTATCCCTTGAACAGGAGTGGATAGCGCTAGCGAAACTGATACGGTGTCCGGCCCCCCTCCCTGAGACCATGAAAGATCCCGTGTTAATCAAAATGTTGGAAGTTGCGCCCTCAGAGGAGGGCGAAGGGGGGCACAGGGGAACTACCACCTCTGCCAAGGAGCCTTTCAGTAAGGGAGGAATCGAGAGTCCCTCCTTCCAGGGGGATAAGAGGACAGCTTCCGAAAACCCGGAGGCCAAGGCCTCGAAGCGGGGAAAGAAATCTGTGCCGGAAGGTCCTGTGCCGGGGAGAGCCCCGGCCGCACTGTCTCCTCGGAGGAATCAGCCCTCCAGCGAGCCGTAAGTAAAAAAGGAGGAATTTTGTAATAGTGGATACCCCTGCTTAATTTTTGAGGGTAACCGAAGTTTTCATCTTGTAGTTCGGATCTCAGCCTGTCTCAGCGCAGCTCATCTTCGGGGGACCTTCGTCCGGAGATGATGGAGAGTGAAACGCCTCCATCTTCCGCCCCATCGTACGGGGCGGACGACCCTGAGGTGTCGTCGCGCAGGGTCTCCCCGAGTCCGGCGGGGCCTGAGAGTTCGGCACCCACTGGAGTACGGTCGGGGGAACTGCAGGATTTGTTGGAAATATGCCCTAGAGGCAATAATAAAAGTATTATTATTATATTTCCTTGTTCATGATAATTGTCTTTTATTCATGCTATAACTGTATTATCCGGAAATCGTAATACACGTGTGAATACATAGACCACAATATGTCCCTAGTGAGCCTCTAGTTGACTAGCTCGTTGTGATCAACAGATAGTCATGGTTTCCTGGCTATGGACATTGGATGTCGTTGATAACGGGATCACATCATTAGGAGAATGATGTGATGGACAAGACCCAATCCTAAGCATAGCACAAAGATCGTGTAGTTCGTTTGCTAGAGCTTTGCCAATGTCAAGTATCTCTTCCTTTGACCATGAGAGCGTGTAACTCCTGGATACCGTAGGAGTGCTTTGGGTGTATCAAATGTCACAACGTAACTGGGTGACTATAAAGGTGCACTACAGGTATCTCCGAAAGTATCTATTGTTTTATGCGGATCGAGACTGGGATTTGTCACTCCGTGTAAACGGAGAGGTATCTCTGGGCCCACTCGGTAGGACATCATCACATGCGCAATGTGACCAAGGAGTTGATCACGGGATGATGTGTTACGGAACGAGTAAAGTGACTTGCCGGTAACGAGATTGAACAAGGTATTGGATACCGACGATCGAATCTCGGGCAAGTAACATACCGATAGACAAAGGGAATTGAATACGGGATTGATTAAGTCCTTGACATCGTGGTTCATCCGATGAGATCATCGTGGAACATGTGGGAGCCATCATGGGTATCTAGATCCCGCTGTTGGTTATTGACCGGAGAACGTCTCGGTCATGTCTGCATGCCTCCCGAACCCGTAGGGTCTACACACTTAAGGTTCGATGACGCTAGGGTTATAAAGGAAGTTTGTATGTGGTTACCGAATGTTGTTCGGAGTCCCGGATGAGATCCCGGACGTCACGAGGAGTTCCGGAATGGTACGGAGGTAAAGATTTATATATGGGAAGTCCTGTTTTGGTCACCGGAAAAGTTTCGGGCGATATCGGTATTGTGCCGGGACCACCTGGAGGGTCCCGGGGGTCCACCAAGTGGGGCCACCTGCCCCAGAAGGTTGCGTGGGCCAAGTGTGGGAGGGGACCAGCCCCTAGGAGGGCTGGTGCGCCCCCCACAAGGGGGCCAAGGCGCAAGGGAGAGTGGGAGGGGGCAAACCCTAGTCCAGATGGGCCTTAAGGCCCATATTGGTGCGCCTCCCTCTCCTCTCCCCTCTTGGCCGCCTCCCCTTTGCCATCTAGGGCTGGCCGCACCCCTTGGGGGTGGGAAACCCTAAAGGGGGCGCAGCCCCCCCTTCCCCCTATATATAGATGAGGTTTGGGGCTGCCATACACATGAGAAATTCTTCCTCTTGGTGCAGCCCTGCCTCTCTCCCTACTCCTCCTCTCCCATGGTGCTTGGCGAAGCCCTGCTGGATTGCCACGCTCCTCCACCACCACCACGCTGTTGTGCTGCTGCTGGATGGAGTCTTCCTCAACCTCTCCCTCTCTCCTTGCTGGATCAAGGCGTGGGAGACGTCACCGGGCTGTACGTGTGTTGAACGCGGAGGTGCCGTGCGTTCGGCACTTGATCATCGGTGATTTGAATCACGACGAGTACGACTCCATCAACCCCGTTCACTTGAACGCTTCCGCTTAGCGATCTACAAGGGTATGTAGATGCACTCTCTTTCTACTCGTTGCTGGTCTCTCCATAGATAGATCTTGGTGACACGTAGGAAAATTTTGAATTTCTGTTACGTTCCCCAACAGTGGCATCATGAGCTAGGTCTATTGCGTAGATTCTTTGCACGAGTAGAACACAAAGTAGTTGTGGGCGTTGATGTTGTTCAATATGCTTATCGTTACTAGTCCAATCTTGTTCCGACGGTATTGTGGGATGAAGCGGCCCGGACCGACCTTACACGTACTCTTACGTGAGACAGGTTCCACCGATTGACATGCACTTGGTGCATAAGGTGGCTAGCGGGTGCCAGTCTCTCCCACTTTAGTCGGAACGGATTCGATGAAAAGGGTCCTTATGAAGGGTAAATAGCAATTGGCATATCACGTTGTGGTCTTGCGTAGGTAAGAAACGTTCTTGCTAGAAACCCATAGCAGCCACGTAAAACATGCAACAACAATTAGATGACGTCTAACTTGTTTTTGCAGGGTATGCTTTGTGATGTGATATGTCCAGAAGAATGTGATGAATGATATGTGATGTATGAGATTGATCATGTTCTTGTAATAGGAATCACGACTTGCATGTCGATGAGTATGACAACCGGCAGGAGCCATAGGAGTTGTCTTTATTATTGTATGACCTGCGTGTCATTGAAGAACGCCATGTAACTTACTTTACTTTATTGCTAAACACGTTAGCCATAGAAGTAGAAGTAGTCGTTGGCGTGACAACTTCATGAAGACACGATGATGGAGATCATGATGATGGAGATCATGGTGTCATGCCGGTGACAAGATGATCATGGAGCCCCGAAGATGGAGATCAATGGAGCTATATGATATTGGCCATATCATGTCACAACTATATAATTGCATGTGATGTTTATTATGATTATGCATCTTGTTTACTTAGGACGACGGTAGTAAATAAGATGATCCCTTACAAAATTTCAAGAAGTGTTCTCCCCTAACTGTGCACCGTTGCTACAGTTTGTCGCTTCTAAGCACCACGTGATGATCGGGTGTGATGGATTCTTACGTTCACATACAACGGGTGTAAGACAGTTTTACACAGCGAAAACACTTAGGGTTAACTTGACGAGCCTAGCATGTGCAGACATGGCCTCGGAACACGGAGACCGAAAGGTCGAGCATGAGTCGTATAGTAGATACGATCAACATGAAGATGTTCACCGATGATGACTAGTCTGTCTCACGTGATGATCGGACACGGCCTAGTTGACTCGGATCATGTAATCACTTAGATGACCAGAGGGATGTCTATCTGAGTGGGAGTTCATAAGATGAACTTAATTATCCTGAACATAGTCAAAAGACCTTTTGCAAATTATGTCGTAGCTCACGCTTTAGTTCCACTGTTTAGATATGATCCTAGAGAAAATATAGTTGAAAGTTGACAGTAGCGATTATGCGGACAGTACAAAGCTTATGTCCTTAATGCACTGCTCAGTGTGCTGAACCCCAAACGTCGTTTGTGGATGTTTCGAACATCGAACATACACGTTTTGATAACTACGTGATAGTTCAGTTAAATGGTTTAAGTAGAGGCACCAAAGACGTTTTCGAAACATCGCGGAACATATGAGATGTTTCGAGGGCTGAAATTGGGATTTCAGGCTCGTGCTCACGTCAAGAGGTATAAGACCTCCGACAATTTTCTTAGCCTACAAACTAAGGGAGAAAAGCTCAATCGTTGAGCTTGTGCTCAGATTGTCTGAGTGCAACAATCACTTGAATCGAGTGGGAGTTGATCTTCCAAATGAGATAGTGATGTTTCTCCAAAGTCATTGCCACCAAGCTGCTAGAGCTTCGTGATGAACTATAACATATCAGGGATAGATATGATGATCCTTGAAATATTCATGATGTTTGACACCGCGAAAGTAGAAATCAAGAAGGAGCATCAATTGTTGATGGTTGGTGAAACCACTAGTTTGAAGAAGGGCAAGGGAACAAAGGGATACTTCATGAAACGGCAATTCAGCTGCTGCTCTAGTGAAGAAACCCAAGGTTGAACCCAAACCCGAGACTAAGTGCTTCTGTAATAAGGGGAACAACCACTGGAGCAGCATTACCCTAGATACTTGGTAGATGAGAAGGCTGGCAAGGTCGATAGAAGTATATTGGATATACATTATGTTAATGTGTACTTTACTAGTACTCCTAGTAGCACCAGGGTATTGGATACCGGTTCGGTTGCTAAGTGTTAGTAACTCGAAATAAAAGCTACGGATTAAACGGAGACTAGCTAAAGGTGAGCTGACGATATATGTTGGAAGTGTTTCCAAGGTTGATATGATCAAGCATCGCACGCTCCCTCTACCACCGAGATTGGTGTTTGCGTTGAGCATAGACATGATTGGATTATGTCTATCGCAATACGGTTATTCATTTAAGGAGAATAATGGTTACTCTATTTTTGAATAATACCTTCAATGGTCTTGCACCTAAAGGAATGATTTATTGAATCTCGATCGTAGTGATACACATTTTCATGCCAAAAGATATAAGATAGTAATGATAGTACCACTTACTTGTGGCACTGCCATGTAAGTCATATTGGTGTAAAACGCATGAAGAAGCTCCATGTTGATGGATCTTTGGACTCACTCGTTTTTGAAAAGTTTGAGACATGCGAACCATGTCTATTGGTGTATATGCATGAAGAAACTCCATGCAAATGGATCGTTCGGACTCACTTGATTTTGAATCACTTGAGATATGCAAATCATACCACATGGGCAAGATGACTGAAAAGCCTCATTTTCAGTAAGATGGAACAAGATAGCAATTTGTTGGAAGTAACACATTTTGATGTGTGCAATCCAATGAGTGCTGAGGCATGCAGTGAATATCGTTATGATCTTACTTCACAGATGATTCGAGTAGATGTTGAGAATATTTACTTGATGAAACACAAGTCTGAATTATTGAATGGTTCAAGTAATTTCAGAGTGAAGTAGCAGATCATTGTGACAAGAGGATAAAATGTCTATGATATGATCATAGAGATGAATATCTGAGTTACGAGTTTTGGCACACAATTAAGACATTGTGGAAATTGTTTCGCAATTAATATCGCCTGGAACACCATAATGTGATGGTGTGTCCGAACATCATAGTTGCACCCTATTGGATATGGTGCGTACCATGATGTCTCTTATCGAATTACCACTATCATTCATGGATTAGGCATTAGAGACAACCACATTCACTTTAAATAGGGCACCACGTAATTCCGTTGAGATGACACCGTATGAATTATGGTTTAGAGAAACCTAAGTTGTCGTTTCTTAAAGGTTTGGGGCTGCGACGCTTATGTGAAAAATTTCAGGATTGATAAGCTCGAACCCAAAGCGGATAAAATACATCTTCATAGGACACCCAAAACAGTTGGGTATACCTCCTAATTCAGATTCGAAAGCAATAAGGGATTGTTTCTTGAATCGGGTCCTTTCTCAAGGAAAGGTTTCTCTCGAAAGAGTTGAGTGGGAGGATGGTGGAGACTTGATGAGGTTATTGAACCGTCACTTCAACAAGTGTGTAGCAGGGCACAGGAAGTTGTTCCTGTGGCACCTACACCAATTGAAGTGGAAGCTTATGATAGTGATCATGAAGCTTCGGATCAAGTCACTACCGTACCTCGTAGGGTGACAAGGATACGTACTACTTCAGAGTGGTACGGTAATCCTGTCTTGGAAGTCATGTTGCTAGACAACAATGAACCTACGAACTATGGAGAAGCGATGGTGGGCCCGGATTCCGATAAATGGCTTGAGGCCATAAAATACGAGAGAGGATCCATGTATGAAAACAAAGTGTAGACTTTGGCAGAACGGCTCGATGGTCGTAAGGCTAATGAGTACAGATGGATTTCAAAAGGAAGACGGGCAATGATGGTAAATGTCACCATTAAGAAAGCTCGACTTGTCGTTAAGATGTTTCCTGACAAGTTCAAGGAGTTGACTACGGTGAGACTTTCTCACTCGTAGCGATGCTAAGAGTCTGTTGGAATTATATTAGCGATTACTGCATTATTTATGAAATCTTGCAGATAGGATGTCAAAACATTGTTTCCTCGACGATTTTCTTGAGGAAAGGTTGTATGTGATACAATCAGAAAAGGTTTTGTCGATCCTAAGAATGCTAAAAGGTATGCTGGCTCCAGCAATCCTTCTAAGGACTGGAGTAAGCATCTCGGAGTTGGAATGTACGCTTTGATAAGATGATCAAAGATTTTGGGTCTATACAAAGTTTATGAGAAACTTGTATTTCCAAAGAAGTGAGTGGGAGCACTATAGAATTTCTGATAAGTATATGTTGTTGACATATTGTTATGGATCAGAAATGACGTAGAATTTCTAGAAAGCATATAGGGTTATTTGGAAAGTGTTTTTCAATAGAAAACCTGGATTAAGCTACTTGAACATTGAGCATCATGATCTATAAGGATAGATCAAAATGCTTAATAATACTTTCAAATGAGCACATACCTTGACATGATCTTGAAGGTGTTCAAGATGGACCAGTCAAAGAAGGAGTTCTTGCCTGAGTTGTAAGGTACGAAGTTAAGACTTAAAGCTCGACCACGGCAGAATAGAGAGAAAGGACGAAGGTCGTCCCCTATGCTTAAGACGTAGGCTCTTCAGTATGCTATGCTGTGTACCGCACATGAAGTGTGCCTTGCCATGAGTTAGTCAAGGGGTACAAGAGTGATCCAAGAATGGATCACAGACAGCGGTCAAAGTTATCCTTAGTAACTAGTGGACTAAGGAATTTTCTCGATTATGGAGGTGGTAAAAGAGTTCGTCGTAAAGGTTACGTCGATGCAAGCTTAACACCTATCCGGATAGCTCTAAGTAGAGATACCGGATACGTATTATGGGGCAACAATTTAGAATAGCTCCAAGTGGAACAGTTATTTGGAATAGCTCCAAATAGAGCGTGGTAGCTGCATCTAGGAGATGACATAGAGATTTGTAAAGCACACACGGATCTGAAAGGTTCAGACCCGTTGACTAAAACCTCTCTCACAAGCAACATGATCAAACATAAAACTCATTGAGTGTTAATCACATAGTGATGTGAACTAGACTACTGACTCTAGTAAACTCTTGGGTATTAGTCACATGGCGATGTGACCTGTGAGTGTTAATCACATGGCGATGTGAACTAGATTATTGACTCTAGTGCAAGTGGGAGACTGTTGGAAATATGCCCTAGAGGCAATAATAAAAGTGTTATTATTATATTTCCTTGTTCATGATAATTGTCTTTTATTCATGCTATAACTGTATTATCCGGAAATCGTAATACACGTGTGAATACATAGACCACAATATGTCCCTAGTGAGCCTCTTGTTGACTAGCTCGTTGTGATCAACAGATAGTCATGGTTTCCTGGCTATGGACATTGGATGTCGTTGATAACGGGATCACATCATTAGGAGAATGATGTGATGGACAAGACCCAATCCTAAGCATAGCACAAAGATCGTGTAGTTCGTTTGCTAGAGCTTTGCCAATGTCAAGTATCTCTTCCTTTGACCATGAGATCGTGTAACTCCTGGATACCGTAGGAGTGCTTTGGGTGTATCAAACGTCACAACGTAACTGGGTGACTATAAAGGTGCACTACAGGTATCTCCGAAAGTATCTATTGTTTTATGCGGATCGAGACTGGGATTTGTCACTCCGTGTAAACGGAGAGGTATCTCTGGGCCCACTCGGTAGGACATCATCACATGCGCAATGTGACCAAGGAGTTGATCACGGGATGATGTGTTACGGAACGAGTAAAGTGACTTGCCGGTAACGAGATTGAACAAGGTATTGGATACCGACGATCGAATCTCGGGCAAGTAACATACCGATAGACAAAGGGAATTGAATACGGGATTGATTAAGTCCTTGACATCGTGGTTCATCCGATGAGATCATCATGGAACATGTGGGAGCCATCATGGGTATCCAGATCCCGCTGTTGGTTATTGACCGGAGAACGTCTCGGTCATGTCTGCATGCCTCCTGAACCCGTAGGGTCTACACACTTAAGGTTCGATGACGCTAGGGTTATAAAGGAAGTTTGTATGTGGTTACCGAATGTTGTTCGGAGTCCCGGATGAGATCCCGGACGTCACGAGGAGTTCCGGAATGGTCCGGAGGTAAAGATTTATATATGGGAAGTCCTGTTTTGGTCATCGGAAAAGTTTCGGGCGATATCGGTATTGTACCGGGACCACCGGGAGGGTCCCGGGGGTCCACCAAGTGGGGCCACCTGCCCCAGAAGGTTGCGTGGGCCAAGTGTGGGAGGGGACCAGCCCCTAGGAGGGCTGGTGCGCCCCCCACAAGGGGGCCAAGGCGCAAGGGAGAGTGGGAGGGGGCAAACCCTAGTCCAGATGGGCCTTAAGGCCCATATTGGTGCGCCTCCCTCTCCTCTCCCCTCTTGGCCGCCTCCCCTTTGCCATCTAGGGCTGGCCGCACCCCTTGGGGGTGGGAAACCCTAAAGGGGGCGCAGCCCCCCCTTCCCCCTATATATAGATGAGGTTTGGGGCTGCCATACACATGAGAAATTCTTCCTCTTGGTGCAGCCCTGCCTCTCTCCCTACTCCTCCTCTCCCATGGTGCTTGGCGAAGCCCTGTTGGATTGCCACGCTCCTCCACCACCACCACGCCGTTGTGCTGCTGCTGGATGGAGTCTTCCTCAACCTCTCCCTCTCTCCTTGCTGGATCAAGGCGTGGGAGACGTCACTGGGCTGTACGTGTGTTGAACGCGGAGGTGCCGTGCGTTCGGCACTTGATCATCGGTGATTTGAATCACGACGAGTACGACTCCATCAACCCCGTTCACTTGAACGCTTCCGCTTAGCAATCTACAAGGGTATGTAGATGCACTCTCTTTCTACTCGTTGCTGGTCTCTCCATAGATAGATCTTGGTGACACGTAGGAAAATTTTGAATTTCTGTTACATTCCCCAACAGGATTTGCTTAAGAGGGCGTCCATCTCGGAAGATCACCGCACATTAATGAGTACGGTTATTGAAAGGATCTTTTCCACCGAGAGCGGGTTGTACGAGGCCGTCAGAACCTTGCTGACGGGCTTTGAGGTATGCAAAAAATAACGTACCTTTTGACAGTTTTGCACATGAAGTGCACCCTGTATAGATAGTAGCCCCTGAGACTTGGTATGTTGTCAAAAGTGATAGCGTGCCAAGGATCGTAATCTCAGTTATAGAATGCCGCCTTTTCTATGCAGGTGGTGGATCGTCTGGTGGCCAGCCGGACTGATGGATTTGCCGAGCTGAGAAGGCAACTCGTCGTTGCGGATGCGGACATCTCGCTGGTCAATAAACGACTTGATGAGTCACAAGGTACATGGTTGCTCCGCGGTTGCCTAGTAAGGGAGCTGACGCCCGTGCCTTACAATTTGTATGCTTGATGAAGATGGCGCTGCTGCTATGGAAGGCCTTCGAGCCGAACTTGCTCGGGCCAAGGAGCAAGCCAGAAAAAGCGAGGCGGCTGCCTCGAAGGCAGCGGAAGAGCTAGAAGCCGAGAAGGCTGCTCACTGCCGAAGCAGGGAGGAGATGGCCGGTATGGCCGCGAAATTAAAAGTTGCTACCGACCGCCAGGAAGTTCTTGAAAGAGAACGTCGAGCGGAACAGGAGGACCTGAAGAAGGCCGACGCCGAAGCCAAGGATGCCCGTAGTGCGATGCGGGCTATGAAGGAGGAACTGCGTCAAATCCGAGACATTGTGGCTGGAAAGCCCTTTATGCTGCGCAGGAAGTTCACGGATCCGAAGTATGCTCAGCTTGGCCGATTGTATGGTGCGGAGGATTCTTATCTGGACTTGGCAGCGAGTGCGGCGGACGCAGTCGTGCACTTCCGAGGCCAGAAGGGTCACAAAATGGAAGAGCTTTTTTGGTCTCAATTCCATAGTCCGGAGCGTCAAGTTCCGCTGAGTGATCGGCTGGTTGAGTGGGCTGAGCTAAATAGATTGTCTGGACTTGCCATGACGGATGTGGTCACTCATCTGTGGCCGGGAAGACCCAAGCCGAAGAGTTATTTTGGCTTGTTGCAGCAATTCCTTGGGGCGGTGCCGCGTATTGGGGCGATGAAGCGGTCGGCATGTATAGAAGGTGCGCGGATGGCTCTTGCCCGTGGTAAGACATACTGGGCTGAGATGGATGCCACCGCTGTTGCATCCCGGGGTTCGGATAGAAGCCGGTTCCCCACCAAGCACTATTTTGAGGAAGTCCTGCAGGGCGCTCGTTTAATAGAGTCACAGTGCTCAAAAAATGTTATGTTTGAGTGACATGTATGATTTCTGAGATCATGTTTATAATACAATATCTTTTTATACTTGTGAGCTCAAGTATTGAACTATCTCCTGTGCGGCCGTATGTTTATGTATAATCTGAAAGATGGCAGTCTTTGGCTTCAGCCCCCACGCACATGGTGCGGGGGTGTTTGCAAAAAGAAAAACGCTTTGTCACACTTAATCCAACGTCTTGGTCCTTTTAAGGAGGTGATAGCGTAGCAAACTAGGCAACCGGACTATAATGCTTTATCACTTTCACTTAGCCATAGGAGCTCGAACGTGGGGCTACTATATAGCCCCTAGCGGCACCGCTCATCTCCGAACTCGGGGTGCGTATGTGCCTGACCGGGAAGCGTTCCTTCGTCAAAGCGGAGGAATTCTAAACATTCCAATTGTCGATCGAGTGGTTGACCAGACTCTCGCTATATCATGACAGTCAGTTTTCGGCTTTCTCTACTGAGGTGCTCGCCCGGCCGAACCGGGGCACAATCGCAGTAATTCTCCTGGTGCCGCGTTAGCCGGTGATACGGAACGTAAGGCAGCAAAACACAGGAGCCGGGCAAACCCAACATTTGACCAAAGACATGATTCGGAGCTGATGCATATAAGGCCTAATTCGAGACGCCGAACACTCCCTGAGGTGTTCGGTCTTTATGATACCGGGCAGAACAATGCCCTAAGCCCCTAGTGTCCAGGTACAGACGGGAACTTCTGACGCGGTCGATGCCAAAACGCCAGCCTCCTCCTCGGCTATGGTAGGAAACCGGGTGATGTGTATCAACAAGAGACACTAAGAAAGGTTTACACAGGGTCTTAATCTGAAAAGAATCCTTGCAACAGGTCCCTGCTGCACGTCTGCGCCTGTGTCTCCGTTGTGCTGTGTCCTGGACGGGTGTAGCACGTGCTTCATCTGTAAAATAGAAGGACTTAGTTTCTAAGAAATATCATGCAAAAGTTAAGTTAAAATAGAGGATAATTTGGTAGATAAAGAAAGTTGAGCTTTATTGGCTCTCATTATTGAAACATGCGGCCCCTTATAAAGGGGGTATGCGGCTGGGAAGCCCCTTGTTTATTCACGCCGGACTCGCCTAACCGTGTCCGGGGTCTGAATGACCCATATTTAGGGGCCTTGACCTGCAAGGTCGGAGTGGCTGTCAAAGCAGCCCCGCGCTCTCCGTGGTCGAGGAACACTCGTGGTTACTCTTTAATGAGATTATGCCGCGTTAACCGGGCATTGTAGGTATAGGAGCCGTGTAGTGTGGTAAGGCGTTAAAGCGGGCGAAAGCTTTGTGTCCCAGTAGTGCTTGATGGCAACTGTGTAATGGGGCGCGGCGAAGAGTGAGCCTTTCGTGACGGCGGTTGTCGGATGAGTCAAACACAACCACTAGTGGTACAGAGCCCGTATAGTTGGATTAAAGGCCTGGCGTCGCTCCTTTGAAGGGAGTGCTGTTATGGCGAATGTTGGTAGGGTCTATCCCCATTCTGCGGACAGTGTCCTGACATGGCAGGAGCCGCGCTTTGTTGTCATGTTATCACATGAAGTGAGTTCACTGTTTTGACTTCTAGTAGGAAAGTCTTCTGTTTTCCGGAGTGCTGCTTTTGGGGTTCGTCACTTTCGCTTGGTGTATCGAGCCCCTTGTGTTCGGCGTTAAGTCTACCGCACTGCTTGAAGACCCAACAATCTCTGTGGATATGGTTTGCAGGCTTTCCGGAGGTACCATGTATTTGACATAGTCTGTTTAGGATCTTGTTTAGGTTGGATAGCTCGTCACTGTTGTCCTTGAGGGACAATGTTTTGTTGTTCGGCCGAGAGTTTTTGAATCCGGCGTTGACCGCCGTACTGTTTGGGCCATTTTCCTTATTCCGGCGCTGGTCCTTTCTGCGTCGAGATTTCCAATTTCCATCCCTGACTTCGGATGTACTCGGGTCGCTGGTGCTGCATCTAGCCAGCCAGCTGTCTTCCCCGCGCAAAAGCGGGTCATGAGGCTTGTTAGTGTGGCCATTATTCTTGGTTTTCCTGGCCGAGGTGTCTGGCGAGCCATTCGTCTTGGACGTTGTGTTTAAAGGCTGCTAAAGCTTCAGCGTCTGGACAGTCGACTATTTGGTTCTTTTTAGTGAGGAACCTGTTCCAGAATTTGCATGCTGACTCTCCGGGCTGTTGAGTTATGTAACTTAAATCGTCTGCATTCGGAGGGCGGACATAAGTCCCCTGAAAATTTGCTCGAAACGCGTCTTCAAGCTCTTCCCAACTTCCAATGGTATTTTCTGGGAGGCTTTTAAGCCAATGCCGAGCTGGCCCTTTGAGCTTGAGGGGTAGGTATTTTATCGCATGGAGATCATCTCCTCTGGCCATATGTATGTGTAGGATATAATCCTCAATCCAGACTCCGGGGTCTGTCATTCCGTCATATGCCTCTATGTTTACGGGTTTGAATCCCGCTGGAAATCCATGATCCACTACCTCGTCGGTGAAACATAGTGGGTGTGCGGCGCCCCTGTATTTGGGTGTGCCGTTGTCTTCAAATGCTCTGCGGGTTGTGTTGCTTCCTGGAGTCGTCTTTTTTGGCCCATAAATAGATCTGACTGGATCGTCCTTCTTCCGAGGATCTTTATGCTGATCGTGTGCCGGTTTGTGTGCGGTGACCGTTGTTGCTCTTGGCCTGTCATCTGGTCGTCTATCCGGCCAGGCGGCTTCTTTCTTTTTTGGCAGCGGGGGCTCTAAGGCATCCTCGTCAAATTCGGGCAACAGCTTGTGCTTCGGGTAGCTCTTTGTCTGGTGACTGGCGCCATGTTTATCTGCGTTGTTGAGTACTTTGCTCCATCTCATTCTGAGTGCGTCCTCCGCTGTTTTGAGCTTCCGCTTTTGCTTCTTCAAACTTATTGCCGTGGCGACGAGCCTTTTATGAAGATTCGTATGCTCTGGTGATGTGAGATCATCTTCGCCAGGGATGGGTTGCCTGTCCGGTTCATCATGTTCGGATGGCTGCTTGGTGGCACGTGCGTCGTCCACTGCTTCGCCCTGCTCTAAGGCCGGGTCCGTATGGGTGCCGTTTTTATCGAGGCCGGTCCTCGGGCGGCGCTTGCGTCGCTGTTTTGTTTGTTTGTTGGGGGAGTTGTCCTTCGCCACGTCCCGTTTTTCCTCATTATCGCTTCCTTTTGGTGTATCCACCATGTATACGTCGTGAGTTGGGGTGGCTTTCCAGTGCCCAGTAGGCGCTGGTTCTTGGTCATCTCTGGCATCGTCGTCCATACCGTCGATGTCTTCGGAGTCGTAGTCTAGCACGTCGGTTAGGTCATCGACAGTGGCTACCAAGTGAGCGGTGGGTGGAGTTTGAATTTTCTCATTGTCCGCATCCCAACCGTCCTGGCCGCAGTCCGGCTAGGGCTCTCCTGATAATGAGAGATACCTTAACGGACTCAGGATGTCGCCATAAAAGGCGAGTGTTGAAAGATGTCCGGGGCCGTAAACTCCATGATCGGCGCCCAACCGGATTCGATAGGTGGGGGCGCGGGAGGTTCAGAGTCCGGCAAGGAGTCCGGCACCTCGGAGTCACGAGCCTCGTGAGGGACAAAATCAGTGTTCGGCTCTATCGCCGTAGAGGTTGCGGCACCCGAGGCGATGTCTAGCCATCCGTCCTCGATCTGCGCAGCCGGCTCCGAATTGAAGATCGGAGCGGGCTCGAGTGTGGCCTCCAGGGTACTGTCCGGCGGCAGAGCTAAATCATGCCCGACGTGACAGTGCGGCACGCTCGGCTGTGGCTCGAATCCGTCGAAGATCAAGTCCCCGCGGATGTTAGCCGTGAAGTCCAAACTTCCAAATCTGACCTGACGGCCCGGGGCGTAACTTTCGATCTGCTCTAGATGGCCAAGCGAATTGGCCCGCAATGCAAAGCCGCTGAATACGAAGATCTGTCCGGGGAGGAAGGTCTCACCCTGGACTACGTCGTTGATGATGATCGAAGAAGCCATCGAGCCTATCGATGACGACACAGAGTAACTCTCAATGAAAGCACCAATGTCGGTGTCAAAACCGGCGGATCTCGGGTAGGGGGTCCCGATCTGTGCGTCTAGGCAGATGGTAACAGGAGACGAGGGACACGATGTTTTTACCCAGGTTCGGGCCCTCTTGATGGAGGTAAAACCCTACGTCCTGCTTGATTAATATTGATGATGTGTGTTACAAGAATAGATCTACCACGAGATCAAGGAGGCTAAACCCTAGAAGCTAGCCTATGGTATGATTGTTGTTCGTCCTATGGACTAAAGCCATCCGGTTTATATACACACCGGAGAGGGCTAGGGTTACACAGAGTCGATTACAATGGTAGGAGATCTACATATCCGTATCACCAAGCTTGCCTTCCACGCCAAGGAAAGTCCCATCCGGACACGGGACGAAGTCTTCAATCTTGTATCTTCATAGTCTTGGAGTCCGGCCGATGATGATAGTTCGGCTATCCGGACACCCCCTAGTTCGGAACTCCCTCAGGCATACTACCAGATGAGGCTGAGAGTACCCTCAAGCATCGACATTTGAGACAGATTAGTCTTTGCAAAGATTGTACGCCACGGAAGAAGATATGGAGCATGCTTTGCTTAAGTGTTCACATGCTGAACTTTTCTGGCAGGAAGCCCAACGGCTCTTTGATTTCCACATGCCACGGCTGCACCCTTGACATGGGCGAAGGATATCATCTGTGATGGCAAATTAACGAACAGGGAGCGGGCGATTATGGTCTCGGTTATGTGGTCGGTTTGGCATTCGAGAAACAAATTGATTGATAACCCGCAAGTATACGGGATAGTTGTAGCCTCTTTCGATAAGTAAGAGTGTCGAACCCAACAAGGAGCTAAAGGTAGAACAAATATTCTCTCAAGCCCTATCTGCCACTGATACGACTATACGCACGCTTAGTGTTCACTTTACCTAGAACAAGTATGAAACTAGAAGTACTTTGTAGGTGTTGTAGGATAGGTTTGCAAGATAATAAAGAGCACGTAAATAAAAAGTAGGGGTTGTTTAGATAAAAAAACAATAAAGTAAATATAGCGAGTGTGGAAAAGTGGTGATAGGAGTTGTGAAATTGTCCCTAAGCAATTGATTACGTTACTAGACCGGTAATCACTATTGCAATTCTATTTGAGGGAGAGGCGTAAACTAACATACTTTCTCTTCTTGGATCATATGCACTTATGATTGGAACTCTAGCAAGCATCCGCAACTACTAAAAAACATTAAGGTAAAACTCAACCATAGCATTAAAGTATCAAGTCCCCTTTATCCCATACGCAAACAACCTACTTACTCGGGTATGTGCTTCTGTCACTCACGTCACCCACCATAAGCAAATCATGAACATATTGCGAACCCTACATCGGGGATCCCTCACGCTTGCGCGACACGGAGAGCACCATAGGACAGCACCAATAATAAAACATGCAACTCAAACCAATCATAGCAATTCATCAATCACCGATAGGATAACGAAAATCTACTCAGACATCATAGGATGGCAACACATCATTGGATAATAATATGAAGCATAAAGCACCATGTTCAAGTAGAGGGTACAGCGGGTTGCGGGAGAGTGGACCGCTGAATATAGATGGGGGAAGGTGATGGAGATGTTGGTGAAGATGGGGAGGTGTTGGTGAACACTACAAGAAATATGTCAACTTGTGACCACCACTATTGGTCACTGAAAGGTCATAGTTTTTCATTTGCGACCTTTTTGTGACCAAAAACAGAAGGTCAAAAGCTGGTAGTCGTAAACTGACTATAGCGACATTCTTTGCAATGTGTAAAAGGTCGTTGGTTCCACGACCAAATTTTTGGTCACAAGCAACATCCCCAGACCACGTAGGCATCCAGCATGGCAAGCTGACGTGGATAGGAATCAGCCCGGTCCGATTCGGTGTTTTACATGGGCCGAGCCCAACAATTCAGCTCATTTATTGTTTTTTTCCTTTCAAGTTTGGTCAGCTACATGGGCCAAGCCCAACAGACTTTTATTTTTTGGGCAACAGAATTTTACACTGCACTTTTTTTGGCCTCGGCCTTTTTCCAGCCCATTTGTCAGTTTTCTTTTATTTCTTTTCCATTTTAAAGTAGGTCCCACTAGTCAAATGGGAACCAATTACCACAAGTCAGTTTTCTGCAATTAGATAATGTGATTCAAAAAGAGCCAATAAGGCATAATATTTCATACAACAGCCAAGCAAAGTACATTAAAATCCTGTACACCCAAAACTGAGATTACATTACAACAGCCAAGCAAAGTACATGGTACAAATCTAGTATTTAGCTATAAAATACAACTAAATATACACATAACTAGCTTCACACATAACTATCTCCAGTGAGCTAAAATCGCATTGCTGGGTGTGGTTTTTCTCCGGGATTCTTCTTCCTAGAGCTCCTGTACACCCAACTTTTGAAGAATGAAGGCCAGCATCTGCAAATAATAAATTATGGAAAGTTAGAAACATAATCAAGTGAATCCGTGAATATAAAATTCTCATAACGATGAAAATTTGCTGCAGTACTTTAGATTTAACAGGAAACCATGCATATAACATTCTCATAACAGCGAAAACTGAGATATATTTTGCAAATGATCAAGTACCAGCATAGAGCAAGTTAACACAACAGATGGACAGTACAAGCTATTAGTGATTTTCTACTTTAGAACAGGGCACATGCATCAAATTTTATAGTCGGGAAGAAAGAAGAAGTGCTGGAAGAGGCCAAAGAGATGACATACCCTGGGGCGGCCGAAGATGGTGAAATGATGATCTACTTGTTCTTAGACAGCTCAATGAGCACCTGATATAAAAAACAGGTTGAATTAATCATAAGCATGCTGAATTAATCAACATTCCTAGCTGAAACACCACATTATGAATGATTGTTCAAGTATAGTATATGCACCTGAATGTAATCAGGTACATATGTTGCCAGACAGAGATGGCATCTGTATATACCTAGAATCAATCACAAGGTATAGGGAGAGAAATAAACACATATATTCTTACTAGTACTACTAGGTTGCTAGCTAGCTGCATGTATCCATCTAGTAAGCAGCCACAAGTCAGAACACACATCTGATGCCACCATCTTATCTTACACTTCAGGAACTAGTACAACATGATAGGATGACTTGTGATGCTACCATCTTATCTTAGAAGAAGAAAAACAATGATACATCTAGCAAGAACGGATTGAAAACCAGCTAGTTGTCGATCCATGATTTTATAGTACGGTGCAAGATAGCTATCATCACTGAACAATTCAAGATTGAAGAATTCAAAACATGTGAATTGCAGTAAATTGTAGCTTGGGTATTCTCTGCATGAAGCTTGTCCTGGAAAGAGAAATTAAACATCAGTCTGAGCCACTTTCTTGTATGGGACAGAGTTGTACAAAGGCAAAGAAAACAAAAATATCGCTCACCCACAGCTTGTAGGACTTTGGACTCTGAGTCAAGCACCAAATGAACACATCAGTGGCCTCCTTGTCAAGCTCTGCATTATCTGAACATAATACACAGGTAAGCTAACTGGAATTTGCAAAACAAAATTAAACCGGCTCTGTATTGCAGAATGAACACATTTCCACTCACTTTCTTGAATTGCCTTCACAGCCAACGGCAAAAGCTACTGCGATGCTGGCTAAACAGCATTAGAGCCAGGAGTACCAACAAGAGCCAGCTCCTTTATTGTTGGGTAGGCTGCTTCAAACCTTTATGTAGCCTAAATAATTCAATGCAGAGGTATTAGAATATTGTCTCATATTAAACATACCGCAGAAACGATACAAAATAGTATGGAACTGAGTTGAATTAGAGGACTACTATGGTTGCTTTGTTAACAGATACTCAAGAATTACTTGAAAAAGAGAAGATACAAAATAACCAGTTGTCCAGTACAACTGCTACTACTACTTGTTTATATACCCAAGTGTCTCCATAGTGCATATTTTGTTTGTGAAACCTATAAGGTCTCAAAATGTTAGTTAGAGCTCTATGCAGAATACTTTGGAGGAAAACGGTGCAAACGCTCAAGAACTTGTACTTGTTGTACCAGGAACAGGATGCGGCGGTGGAGCTTCAAGAAAAATATTTAGGGGCCAAAACTAAGAGGAAAACACCAATTATTCACATTGAAGATTGAACGCATATGCCATTCTGGCATATCCTTGAAGGAACAATTCTCATAACAGGAACACAATAGAGGGCTGTTGATTTTGATGAAAACTAAATCAGAGCACTACTAATGTAATTCTGTTAACAGATACTCAAACATCACTGGAACAAGATTTGCAGAACATCTAGTTTTCCACTACAGAAACGTCTCTATTTGCCCCTAAACTAAACCAAGATAGTATGTATTGCGGCTACAACCAACCTACAACTACTGTAGACAGTGAAGCATACCAGACCACAAGAACATGGAACGGTCCCTGTGTACATCTAATATAATCTCTCTTTTTCATGATATTAATCTAACCAATCTCAAGATTGCAGAGTAGAACAACCGCACATACCAATCAATGTAAGCCCTTGCTCACCACAATGGTGTAGGCGCCATCGTCGGCCGGCACAGACTCCTCCTTGTACATCACGTCCCACCCCAACACCTTCACGTCCCAGGTCAGCGTCGTGTCGCCCTGAATTGAGTTGTCACAACCAAATTAAGTCAGTCAGTCACCCAGCTCTGTAGTTCCGAATGAAATTTTCTGAAGGAACGGACTCAGATTTCTGTTGTTTGTACCTCGGTGGGCTTGATCTCGATAGTCCTGGAAGAGGTCGACCTGGAACCTGCTTCATGGCGGCGCGGAGGTTGTTCTTTGCGGGGCCGGGGGAGCCGCGAAGGTCCGTCACCTGCAGCAGCAACGCCACGCCGCCAGGGCGGTGGCGGCCAGGCTCTTCCACTCCCGGCGCCGCCGGAGCATGCGGCAGAGCATCTCAAAGTCGGCGCCCACCTTGAAGTCGCGCGCACAGAAGAACTTGAGGAGGACGATGTCTGTCGCCTCGTCGCCCTTGCTCGGCAGCAGTGGCACGCCCCACAGCGCCACGTCCTTGTCGATGACGACCACCGCCGCCGGCCCCGCCTTCTCACCCTCGTTGGAGGTCTCCTCCTTCTATGCGACCGCCTCCGCCTCGCCGCCATCGCGCCCTAACTCTCGGGCCTGTCAAAAAAACCGCGGCGAAATTAAAATCATATCAACGCGGCGAACGGGAGGCGAGGCGAACGGCACGACGGACCGAGCAAGGCGGGGACGGCGTCACACGCGCGCGTGCTCTGATGCGGGGGTGGCGGCGGTGTTCGCCCAATCGATCTCTGCTCCATCTGTGTCTCTCTCCCCGGGCGAGAAGCGGCGGACGAATCGTGAATCGGAGGAGGGGTGCGTGGGTCGCTTACGAGGGCGAGGGTGCTCTTGCCAGAGTAGGGTGGCCGGGAGAGTGAGGGCGGCGGCGGAGGTGGGTGGCAGGGACAAGGGGGACGAGGGGGATCTTCATCGGGGGAGAAGGGGGAGGGAGAGAAAGAAAGAAAGAAAGGAGGCGGGGGGTAGATGGAAAACGGGGGACCTAGGGTTTCGCCTCAGGTGGGGTTGGTGGGGGAGGCGAGGGGTGAGGGCTGTCGTTGGATCTGGAAGGATCCAACGGTGTTTCGTGCATGATCCGCGTGTTTGGTCCACGGACCAATCAAAACGCAATACAACATTATGACCAATTAAATTGGTCGTGATAGATTTAAAAATAAGATGTTAAAATCATGTAAGCTATTTTATGATCACACAAATTCAACAAAATAAAAAACCTTCTCATTGTGACACCAATTGTGAACTAGCTTTCAGGAAAATAACAAACATGGAATGGCAAACAACATTGCCTAAGCAAGTTTTCATTTTTTTTTCACGAAAAAATCATTTTTGAATTTTTTGAGTGCCCAAAATGAGTTTTTTTGTGAAGAACCTACCAAATAATTATTGCAAAATTGAACCAAATCAATTTTCTAAAATACTAGGCCATATTTAATGCATAATTGACCAAACGGTTGGGTGTCAAAAGCTTTTATCCTCCTCTCGTGAAAAAGAAAAAATTTTGCCGATTCAGTTGGAAGCGGGTCAAATTTGAACTGCCGCTGCCTCATAGTTTGCTATTTATTTTTAAAAAAAATCATTTTTAGGTACAAAAGTATCTATTTAATCATAAAAACAGCAAAAGTTTTCCAAGATTCAACTACTAGCTAGGAACAGCCATGTGTGCCGTTTTGACCGCATTTTCAAACGTGCATAGAAAATTAAAAAAATCAAAAAATTGGAAAAACCTTCGCATTGTGTCATTATATATGACCAAGTTGACAGGAAAAATAATAAACTTGTAATACGGAAATTATTTTAAAAAAGTGTTATCAGAAATGAGCTATCATGCGTGAAGATTCATGGCTTTCAAGCCAAATGATCAATCTTATGGCCACATTCATGGCATAGTTTGTTCAAATGATCTCATATGGTGCACAAGGGTGCATCTTGGAATTCCAAACAATGTTGCCTAAGGGAGTTTCATTTTCTTTTCATGAAAAATACATTTTCCATTTTTCGAGTGCTCGAAATGAGTTTTTTTGTGAAGGACCTACCATATATTTGTTGCAAAATTGGACTTAATCAATTTTATAAAATACTAGGCCATATTTAATGCACAATTGACCAAATTGTTGGGTGTAAAAAGTTTTGATCCACCTCTGGTGAAAAAGACAAATTCCCGCCGATTCAATAGGAAGCGGGTCAAATTTGAACTGCAGCTACCTCATAGTTTGCTCTTTATTTTTTCCAAAAATCATTTCTAGGTACATAAGTATCTATTTAATCATAGAAACACCAAAAAAATTCCAAGATTCAACCACTAGCTAGGAACGGTCATTCCCGCCGTTTTGACCGCATTTTGAAACGGGCATAAAAAATTCAAAAAAATCAAAAAATTGGAAAGCCTTTGCATTGTGTCATTATATGTGACCAAGTTTCCAGGAAAAATAATAAACTTGTAATAAGGCAATTATTTTAAAAAAGTGTTCTCAGAAATGAGCTATCATGCATGAAGATTCATGGCTTTCAAGTCAAATGATCAATCTTATGGCCACATTCATGGCATAGTTTGTTCAAATGATCTCATATGGTGCACAAGGGTGCATCTTGGAATTCCAAACAATGTTGCCTAAGGGAGTTTTCATTTTCTTTTCACGGAAAATACATTTTCCATTTTTCGAGTGCTCGAAATGAGTTTTTTTGTGAAGGACCTACCATATATTTGTTGCAAAATTGGACCTAATCAATTTTATAAAATACTAGGCCCTATTTAATGCACAATTGACAAAATGGTTGGGTATCAAAAGTTTTGATCCACCTCTGGTGAAAAAGACAAATTCCCGCCGATTCAGTAGGAAGCGGGTCAAATTTGTACTGCAGCTACCTCATAGTTTGCTCTTTATTTTTTCCAAAAATCATTTCTAGGTACATAAGTATCTATTTAATCAGAGAAACACCAAAAAAATTCCAAGATTCAACCACTAACTAGGAACGGTCATTCCCGCCGTTTTGACCGCATTTTGAAACGGGCATAAACAATTCAAAAAAAATCAAAAAATTGGAAAACCTGCGCATTGTGTCATTATATGTGACCAAGTTTCCAGGAAAAATAATAAACTTGTAATACGGCAATTAATTTAAAAAAGTGTTCTCAGAAATGAGCTATCATGCATGAAGATTCATGGCTTTCAAGCCAAATGATCAATCTTATGGCCACATTCATGGCATAGTTTGTTCAAATGATCTCATATGGTGCACAAGGGTGCATATTGGAATTCCAAGCAATGTTTCCTAAGGGGGTTTTCATTTTCTTTTCACGGAAAATACATTTTCCATTTTTCGAGTTCCCGAAATGAGTTTTTTTTGTGAAGGACCTACCATATATTTGTTGCAAAATTGGACCTAATCAATTTTATAAAATACTAGGCCATATTTAATGCACAATTGACAAAATGGTTGGGTGTCAAAAGTTTTGATCCACCTCTGGTGAAAAAGACAAATTCCCGTCGATTCAGTGGGAAGCGGGTCAAATTTGAACTGCAGCTGCCTCATAGTTTACTCTTTATTTTTTCCAAAAATTATTTCTAGGTACATAAGTATCTATGTAATCAGAAATACATGGTTTGGTGGCGAGACATCGAGGTTTGGATGGTGGCCGAGGGCCCCAACTCTAGAGCGCGTAAGCTCGCATGCCCGTCGCGTGGTCACCGCGTGACCTGGCGTTGCCATGTGTTCTGGGCGGCCTAGGCATGTCTAGTGGGTTGGACACTCCCCAGGTAGGTGCTAGGAAGAAAATTATAACATAATATTCTCATGAGGAGACCGAACTATGCTCAAACATGAATTAGCAGCCAAGTGTTTGATTAGTGGTACGGGAAATGCACATGGCCAATGGGTGTGAGTTTTGGCTGAGGATGATCATATACTAAGAAGAATGTCTTCACAAATTTTTAGGGAAATCAAGAATATATAAATAACACTTCCTTCACAAAGTGCTGCTCTGAACAGAATAGGAAAATGAATATTGTTGAGTTATTTTTGAACTAGGCAAGGAAGGTTTTTGACATATTTGATGAAGGTATGATCCAAACAATTTATGAGAATTTTTTGGGAATTTTTGGAATAACAGAAATATAGGTTGCTTCACAACCTAGGGCAAAAATTGACACATGGACATGACACATAGGCAAATCTGATGAGGTGGCGCCTAGTCATAGCAATAAGTACTAATGCATCCACGTTCACAACCTCATGACCATTTATATTGGTCGTAATCAGGTAGAAATAAGGTCATGGACCACTCTTGTCTGCTTTTATGACCATTTGGTCTAAGGCAATTCAGGGTTTGAGCCCTTCTAAGCGAAATGGCCGTGGATTTACGACCAATTCAGCTAGGGTCACTAAGAAAAGGTCACTAGTTGACATATTTCTTGTAGTGGAAGATGGCGGTGATGATGATGGCCCTCGGCGGCGTTCCGGCGCCACCAGAAGCAAGGGGAAGAGAGCCCTCCTTCTTCTTCTTCTTCCTTGACCTTCTCCCTAGATGGGAGAAGGGTTTCCCCTCTGGTCATTGGCTCCCATCGCGTGGGAGGGGCGAGAGCCCCTCCAAGATTGGATCTATCTCTCTGTCTCTCTCTGTTTCTGCGTTCTCAGATTCTGCCCCTTCACCGTTTCTTTTATATCCTGAGATCCATAACTTCGATTGGGGTGAATCTTTCCCCCAGATCTTTCTCATAAAATTACCTTTCTTGCGGCAAAAGAAGAGCGTCAACCGCCTTACGAGGGGCCCAGGAGAGTCCTGGGCGCGTCTGCCTCCCTGGGGCGCGCTCCCAATCTCCTGACCCCTCAGGCACCGTCTCGCGTTGATTTTACTTTCCAAAAATCATAAATATTCCAAAATAATTCTCCGTCCGTTTTTATCCCGTTTGGACTCCGTTTGATATTGGGTTTCTGTGAAACATAAAACATGCAACAGACAGGAACTGGCACTGGGCACTGGATCAATATGTTAGTCCAAAAAATAATATAAAAACTTGCCAAAAGTATATGAAAGTTGAAGAATATTGGAATGGAACAATCAAAAATTATAGATACGACGGAGACGTATCATTGACTCATGGTGAGGATAGCCTTAATGCTCCTACTTCAGTGCGTCGGACCAGAGAGGCCCTAGCGCTCCTGGATATACCACGACGCCATGCAATGGTGTTACCCGGACATGGTTGACGACCCTCGGACCTTGAGCATGTCAAGATTAATACTGATGCAACTATCAGGAGAGAGAACGACAAGGGTGGAGGGGGTGTGGTGTAGCTCGTTATCCAATTCTTTTGAAAGCGCATGGAGCAAGCCATATCTGGGTGTTACGAATTCACTCATTGCGGAGGCGATGGCAGTGCGAGACGATGTCATCTTCGCCAAACCGAGGGGCTTTGCAAAAGTTATACTTGAGACAGATTGTCGGGAGGTTGTTAACCTCTGGACCACTCGCCATGATTCACGTTCAATTGTGGCACCACTTTTAGTAGAAATTGGAGAGCTTACTAGTAGCTTCCATTCTTTTGTTATTCAACATGTATCCCAGTCAGCTAATGGTCCAGCTCATATTTGTGCGAAGCATGCTTCCACGATTTACGTGACCGAAAGCAGGCTTGGCAACACTCCTAGCTTTCTGATCAGCAGCTTATTGACTCATTGCTCGGGGAGCGCCTTTATTGAATAAAGCTTTCAAGTTTCACCCACCAAAAAAAAAAATCAATGCACAATTTTTTTTAATGTAATTTCTGGGTTGTTGTTTTTTTTTTGCAGGAAATTTTCTGCGTTGGTTTGACCAGAAAACTAAACGAAACTAAACTGAATTTGGATTGATTCCTTGTTACCGTCGGTCTTCATTGTTTCCTTCTTCTTTTCACCACATAAGATAGGGAACAATCCTAACCATCTTTCCTTCAACAAGGAAAATAAATGAGAAAGAATCCCGGCAAAATTTTAAAAAAAATGAGAAAGAAGATTGAGGAGAAGGAGGCGTAGGTACGTACGAGACGAGATCCGTGGCGCTGCTGGTGCGGTACGACGGGCACCCCATGACCCAGGTGTGGATCATCGCGGTCACCGTTTGCGCATATGCGTTCCTCTTGCTCCTCTGCATCTGGCGCAGCTGGCCGTTCTACATCGACCTGGTCTGCGTCTCCTACGGCCTCCTCCTCGCCGCCGCCCTCGCCCACGTCGGCCCGCGACCCGCCGTCTTTGCCCTCCACCTGGCCACCCTCTACGCCGCCGCGCGCCTCGGCTACGCGCTCGCCCTGCACCGGCTCCGCGCCGGCACCGAGCGCGGCGCTGCGCGGCCCGTCCCTCACCCCGACCTCGAGGCGGAGGGCCGCACGATGGCCCTCATGGCGCTGGCCATGACGGCCTTCTGGACGGCGGCGACGGCGGTAATCTACTACATGTCTGACATGGGCCCCGACGTGGAGACGGAGATGGTCGACGAGCTTAGGCCAACTCCAGCGCGTGACCCAAATCAACCCTAAATTGTCCGTTTGTGTCCGTATGGGGTAAAACAGACAAACCGAACGACCCAACGCATGGGAGCATACGGACGTTTCGTCCGGCCCGTGTTCGCTTTTGCCACATTTTCAGACCAAAGTTGCTCTCGGTTTGGGGCCAAAACGGACAGAAAGCGGACGTCTTCGCGTCCTCGCCGTCCGTCTGTGTCTGTGCTCGACCCCACCTGTCGCTCTCTCCTTTTCTGTACCAGGCCCACCACCAAGCACGCGGCCCCACCGCGCCCTGCCGGAGTTCTTCGTGCCCTCCTCGCCCTCGCCGGAGTTCGAGCTATTTCGGCCGTTTCGAGCATCCCCTCGCCGTTCCTCCACCTCCTCTGCCTCCCCATCGTCACCGCGAGCCGCCCCACCCCCTCAGCCCTCGTCGGAGCAGCCTACATCGTCATCAACCGCCGCCACCCGCCCGCCTACTGTCGTCCATGGCGCCGCCCGTAGCCGCCATCCCGCTCCTTCCCCGCAGCCCCTTCGCCTCTGAACGGGTGCGGCCCGGTCTCCCGC
>NC_057804.1:1725923-1739347 GCF_018294505.1 Triticum aestivum
CTCCTGCGCTCCTCGGCCTCGCCGGAGTTCGAGCTATTCCGGCCATTTCGAGCAACCCCTCGCCGTTCCTCCACCTGCTCTGCCTCCCCCTCGTCACCGCGAGCCGCCCCACCCCCTCAGCCCTCGCCGGAGTAGCCCACATCGTCGTCAACCGCCGCCACCCGCCCGCCTACTGTCCTCCCATGGCGCCGCCCGTAGCCGCCGTCCCGCTCCTTCCCGGCGGCCCCTTCGCCTCTGAACGGGTGCGGCCCGGTCTCCCGCACCCGCGGTGGCCTCAGTTCGGCTGGAGACGGCCGGGCCCCTCCTGCGCCCCTCCCCTGCTTCCCCTGCTCTGTCCCGATCGGGTGAAATGGGGTAAAAATGGGCTAGCAGCGTTGGGTGCAGCGAGTTTGTCTGGCCTTTGTCCGGCTTTTTTTCTATCCCATACGGACAAAATCTGAACAAAATGGGTATAGATTTAGGGTCGTGCGGTGGAGTTATCCTTATGACGGTCTTGCACCTCTCGTACGTGGACGGCTTGAATCACGTGATGGCCTGGATGCACCATGGAGGACAACCGCAATGGATGCCCGAGTTTCTCGTCCTCTGCGTCATCCTTTGCCCCGTCGTCGGCGTCGTCGCAGGTTTTGGCTCGGCGCCGCCTTGTCCCAGTGGCTGCTGCTGCTGGGATTGACTGCTTCTCTTGGCTACAGAGCTGCCGTCAACCTACACCCTAGTGATCCGGCTGCTGCTGTTGCTGCGAATGGAGTAGATGCATAATTGACCACCCTGCATGCATGGTGCAAGATGATCATCTACCACCAGCCATCGTAAGGACACCAATTTTTGTAATGCTGATCGAATTACCCAAAAGAACCATGGGTATAGTGCACTACTGTATTGATATGTTATATTTTACAATTGCGGTTTCAGTGTTAATCAATAAGCATATTTGGTGGCGCTTCTTCTTCGAGTCAGTCTTCCGGGCTCTGATCCTCCTTAAGTTTGTTCGTTGGGACGGATTAGACGGAGCTTCGGCGTAGATTCCTGCCAGCTCTTCGGAGCGGCGATGTTAGGGTTTCTCATTGTGCGTACGCAACGGCGAGATTTGATGCCACGTTCTTCAGATCGATTCAAGGATTCAATGGCAACGACTGTGGCTCCCGAACACTAGTCCTTAGGGGCACGTGCACGAAGACTTCCCGGCTGTCATCGGCAAGGTCAGGCCGGCTCCTCTATGGGAGCGGCGCATCGGCGGCTCGTTCTGGCGGTGGCAATGGTCATTCGGTTGTCCATGAACCTCGGTATAATTTTTATTATGTTTGGGGTGCTTTGTACTTCCGATGAATCATTATAACAGATCTGATATTTTTGCAAAAATAATACAGAAATGTTAACGCCCACACGTGTGGGCGTTGACCATCTCGACCACACGCATCCATCACCGTCCAGTACTATATGCACGAATCTTGGCACAATCTGACTGATTTTCTGTGCCACGTAGGACAAGGCGTGTGTGTGATGTGTGACATAGTTCGCCCACACATCCGTTTTACCACACGGAGGGGCCGGTGTGTGGGCGTTTAGCAGTTCACCCACACACCAGTTTTCAGTCACGCACAAGGGCTGGTGTGTGGGCATTTGCCATCTCGCTTACACGCCCGTCTCCTCTCCCACACCCAAGCTGCTAGTTGCCATGTGTTTTTGCAGCGCACATGGCAACTGCCCCTAGTGTGCTTTATAAGCAGGTGGCAACTCTCTTTTTTTACCCGAGTTGTCATGTGGTTTTGCAGGGTACACGGCAACTGCCTAGTGTGCACATAAGCAGATGGCAACTCTCTTTTACCGAGTTGCCATGTGTTTTTGCATGATACATGACAACTGCCCCAACGTGCACGTACATGACAACTGCCTTAACGTGCACGTAAGCAGATGGCAACTCTTCCTTTTTACATGGCAACTGCCCTAGCATGCTTGTGAGCACATGGCAACTCTCTCAACTGCCTAGTGTTAGTATGTGGCAACTCCTAAAGTTATGAAATCATGGCAACTACATTAGATCAGACCATACATGGCAACTGCAGTTGAGCAACCATGGCAACTGCAGTTGTCCGACATGGCAACCGTAGTTCAGCGACATGGCAACTGCAGATAAACAAACATGGACGAAGGTCTGGACCATGGCAACTGCGGGCGCGTGGTGGGCGTCACGCGTCGCGTGCGGGACCAGGAGGGTATGAGGCCTGACATATGGGCGTGTGGGCGTTATCAACTTCGCCCACACGCACGCATGTGAGAGGATTCGGGAGGGAAAAAAGATGTGTGTGGGCATTAGTTGTTTTTCCCACACGTAGGTGTGGGGGCTGGTTGCTGTCCATGCCACACGAGGCGTGTGGCACAACTACCCAATACACCACACGTGTGGCAGTTATCGGGACCCAAATAATAATCAAGAAGCATATTAATTAGTTCAAATTTGGCCTCAAAGACACTGTCGGAAAACAAAAGGGATTTCCGGATGAGCAACATGGCAGGTGTGCTAGCAAAACAGACTATATACGATTTGATTCAGTACCTCTTATGTGCTCTTATGTTATTTAAGGTCCTAACAATTACTTGGGGACACTGGAGAGGTAATATATAGTTGGTCTGCCATTGTGAACTTGTGTGGTTCAAGGATTTCTTTAATAGGAAACTATAGGAACAAACATAATTAATTATGCATGCTATGTTTTTTCAGGAAGGTAATTGCTAAAGTAGTTGGATGTTCTGTAAAATTTCAAAAAGAGATACAGTACAACACTGTGGGTGATGAGAGTGTTGAACCAGATGTTTGTTCAGAGTGTTGAACTTGATGTTTTGCTCATTGTTTCATCTGCCAAGCTAGATGAAATTAAATGAACTTACCATGCTAGAAAAATAAATAAAAATTGCAATGTTCTTAAAAAGGTAACAAGTTTGAAGATAAAAAATTTCATACATTTTTCATGTGACTATTCCAAAAAGTGTTTAAAATTTTGCTATCATGTATGAGACACACTTTTTCCAAAATAAATCCATATGACCAAATGCACATAAATTTTTTGCCTCATGGTATGCTCAATGTACTCAATGACTGTAGACTTTTTTTTTCTTGTTCATTTTCGATGCTCAATGTACTTGAAGAAAAAAAACCCATCTCAAATTTACTATGGTGACATGAAAAGAAAGAAGTTGTCATGAGCTATTAAATTGACATGTAAAAAGTCATGAATGTAAATTTGCCATGGCATAGTATGGTCCCATGAAAAGCAAAAAACTGCCATGAGCTATTTAATTGACATGTAAAAAGTAATGAATGTAAATTTTCCATGGCAAAAGAAAACTACATTTGCCATGGCAAATGAAAACTACATTTTTCATGCCAATAAAATCGAAGAATTTGCCATGCCTACATTTTTGTTATCTCATGGTATGTACAATGTACTCAATGGTTGTAGACTTTGTTTCTTGTGCGTTTGCCATGCTCAATGTGCTTAATAAAAATTGCCATGGCAAAATTACCATGGTCCCATGAAAAAACACAAAAAATGAGCTATTAAATTGACATGTAAAAGGTAAATTTGACATGAAGCGGTCAATCCTAGCAGCAACAACCACTTGAACAAGGCGACAATGAGGTAACCTGCCAAAACGCCATCCGGCATCCATTGTGCTTGTCTTCGATGGTTCATCCAGGCAATCACGTGATTTCAGTCGCCCGCACACGAGTGGAGGAAGGCAATCATGACCTCGTCGAACTCGACAGTCTTCACATCACCGACCATGTCTGCCAGGTGGAGGAGCACCGTCACTTCAGTCACATAGACCGCATGCGCACGCAAGGTTATATGAGCCATGCCCCTTGAAAACCTTCACCCAGTGAATGGCGGTAATGTGCTTGCAATGGGTGACAACAACACCGACAAAGCCACTCTGGACTTGTCCATAAGGGCATCTCCAACAATTGTAAGATAGGTGTAGGTAAATTTTTCACCTAGGATATAGTGATGATGTGGCATGTAATAAATATGGAGAGAGAGCAAAGTTGTATGTAGATTAACCAACAACCTTTGCACAAGCTCCAAGGTGAAATAGAGAGCAATCACATTTATTTCTCACTATGTATTGGATAACTTAGATACAACTTATTGAAGTAGTTGTATGATAGCTTATTGGTTGATGACATGGAAATTTTACCAACAAGACTAATAAATAGAAAATTATTGATAATGCACCCCTATGAGATTGCCAATTTTAGTCCAAACACTACTAGAGAAAAGCTTACTAGTGGCGCTGGTTTTTTACATACCAGTAGCGCGGGCACCCACGCTACTGCTAGGGTGCTACAGTTATTATTTAACAGTAGCGCGTTTCTGAACAAGCGCTGCAGCTAAAATACTTATTAGTAGCGCTGCTTCCTCCACCAGCGCTACTACTATCATCACGTAGTAGTAGCGTCCTATTTTCTCCCCACGCTACAACTAAGCAAATAGAAATAAAAAAAGCAGTCAGGTGCAATATTCATGGAAATCAAGACAAGTCCAATGCAAATAAACTAAGTTCACAGAACCATCTCACAAACATTAACGACAGTACCACATTTAATATAACCACACAATCTCACAAACTCATATAGTAGTCAACAATGCATGGATAGATCATAGTTGATAAGTCTACTAGATAGTCATACTAGCATATATACATACATATATATATATATATATATATATATATATATATATATATATATATATGGTTTAACAGCCACACGCATGCATATGAAGTTCTAGATGATGTCGATGACGACCATCATACTCAAGCCTGGGCGGTGGGTGTTCCTGGTAGTAATTAGGATTGCCTGTCCAACATGAAGATTCTTGCCGACGAGGAAGCTCTACCATCCAACCGAGTTGAAGTGTGTGCGACCGTCCGTGTCCACGCCGTACGCACAAGTGGTGACGGAGCCCCTTGCGGTAAGGCATATTCCAGCAAAGCCTTCTTCATCAGGCTTGATACCACAACTCTCAGATAGGCTCTTTGGCAATTTCTGAATAAGAAAAACATATCAATTAATAAGTAGCCTCACACATTCTACACGAAGCATATATATCATCGGACTCTACACTAAGTATATATATCATCGGACTCTACACTAAGTATAACAATAAAGCATATAAGATTCACTAAGCATATATATCATCGGACTCTACACTAAGTATAACAATAAAGCATACAAGATTCACTAAGCATATAAGATTCGCTAAGCATATATATCATCGGACTCTACACTAAGTATAACAATAAAGCATATAAGATTCACTAAGCATATATATCATCGGACTCTACACTAAGTATAACAATAAAGCATATAAGATTCACTAAGCATATATATCATCGGACTCTACACTAAGTATAACAATAAAGCATATAAGATTCACTAAGCATAGATTCACTAAGCATATAAGATTCAGTAAGCATCTGCTATACTGCAAACTTTCATTCACCATCATGTCTGAAATCTGCTATACCAATCATGAGCTATGATATGTATCGTTGGTTTGATAAAATTCAATAATACCAGTTCAAAGAAACTAATGTTTGTCATTCTGAATTAATTTGTATTTCTAATCCAAACCTTTACAAGTTAATTTGGGGTAGTAAATAGTATTCCCAATCTGATTCCAAACATGAAAAGCTATACAGTAAAGCAGAGTTACTTATATGAGCCTGCTTGAAGATAACTACTGCATAGACTGTGAAGCATCATATTAGGAACCAAATAATAGCATCATATTTGCACTTTTTTTAATTATAAGAGAAACAACCTGTGAATGAATACCTGGGATTGGAAGCAAAGATTCAATGTCTAATTGCTTCTTCTTACGATAACCTACAACTCAATACATGAGATAGGTAGCAGCCCTACTGCAGCAGCATTCAACCAAGCGACAGTTGTCGAGCCAGTTGCACCTAATGCATTTTTTTTATTGCTACCACACCCACTGAACCAACAACGCCCATTCCAACTCCTGATGCAGTTTTCTATTAAACAAGTGCAAACATTTGTAAGCAAGAACCTAATGTAGTTACAAAGACATCATGTCTGACCAAGCACAAATTCCAGCTCTAAATGCAGTCACCATTTTTAACCAGGAACTTAGTCCATCTGCAATCCAAAAATAGTAAGAATTGATTTGGTAGGTAATACTTCAGATCTAGCCAACAACAGGATAAATCATGCCAATGTTTGGTAAGGACAAGTTTGTTAGCGATGAAAACATACCCAATGTGCACAACCTTTGGTCCGTGATTCAATCGTATCCAAATGCTTGAGCTCCCACAGCTCCAAGCCGGCGGAGGTAGGCTCGCGTTGGCCGCATTGCCACCGGAGGTTCACTGTCGAGGCTCTCTCTCCCTGGAACCGTAGCAGACCATGAAGGAGCCCAGCCGCCACCGCCGCCGTCCCTCTGACTCGCCGGAGCCGCCCGTTGTTGACCCGATCTGGCTGCCATCCGCTAGATCCACGCCAGCCCCGCCAAAGCCCGCGCGTTGGCAATCACGGTGATGGGATGGGATGGCTGCATGGGATGGGATGGGTGGAGTTGGATCCGCAACGCCCAAGCCGGTCCACCCCCTCAGCGACGCGGCCGCCCCTCTCCCATCCTCAGTGCCCGCAACACGATTTGGCGGCTAGGGTTAGTCGCAGGGGCGCACGCAGGGGGAACATCGAGGAGGTAATGGGGATCAATGGAGGAGATAGGGGTGGAGCTGCGCTGGTGGCGGCCGACGCAAGTGGCGGATGGCGTCGGCCAGAATCAGAGCCGGGGGCGGGGCGGCGGCGGCAGCTACTCTTGGTTCTCGGAGGCGGCGAAGGGCTCCGCGACTGGGGCGTCGAGAGGAGCGGGTTTTCTGCGGTAGGATTTTTTTGGTGCGCTCGTACGGTGGCAGCGGAGATGAAAAAAATGATGAAAAAACAGGACAAAAGTGGTGGGATGAAAAAAAACTGAAAGCGAGACTACCAACTGCTTCATTAGGAGTCTCTACTCCTAATGGAGCAGTTGGTGAATAGTCTCCATGGTTTATTTTCGCTGGGTTTATTTCATCTCTCCTCCCACCACCCCCTCCCATCCTGGTCCATCGGTTTATTTTTCTCTCCACTCTTTATTACAACCAGGACTTTTCTAACGTATAACAAATCACGGATCTAACTTCCTTAAATTATTCGTATCAATCGATTTCTTTTATTGGTTCAATTTGTCTTAGGAAATAAATAACAAATTTTTAAGAAACAAATAATAGATTTGAATCTAACTTTCCTAACATATCTAAATCAATCGATTTATCTCATTAGTGAAATTTGTTTTAGGAAACAAATAACAGACACATCACAAACTTTCCTCCCAATAAATAGTTTCTTAACATTTGCGTTGGTTTTCCTTGAAGAGAAAAGGGTGATGCAGCAATAGTAGCGTAAGTATTTCCCTAATTCGTGCTACGTCAAAAAGAATCAACGCAAAAGCATGTTTCTGTGATTTAATAAAACTAAATTCGTGCGCGCAAAGTTTCTGTTTTTCAGCCGAATGAAATCAACTATCATCATAGGTTATCCTATAGGTTCTACTTGGCACAAACACTAATTAAAAGATAAAAACACATCTAAACAGAAGGTAAATGCAAGAATTATTACTAAACAGGAACAAAAACAAAAAACACAAAGTAAATTGGGTTGCCTCCCAACTAGCGCTATCGTTTAACGCCCCTAGCTAGGCATAAAAGCGAAGATAGATCTAATGAGTGCCATCTTTGGCACTAAATTCATAAGTAGCCCGCATGATAGATTCATAAGGTAATTTGACTTTCTTTCTTGGAAAGTGCTTCATGCCTTTCTTTAATGGAAATTGGAATCTAATATTCCCTTCCTTCATATCAATAATCACACCAATCATTCTAAGGAAAGGTCTATCAAGAATAATAGGGCAAGAAACATTGCAATCTATATCAAGAACGATAAAATCTACGGGCACCAAATTTCTATTTGCAACAATGAGAACATCATTGATTCTTCCCATTGGCTTTTTAATGGTGGAATCCGTAAGGTGCAAATTTAAAGAGCAATCATCAAGATCATGGAAACCTAGAATATCATATAAAGTTTTTGGAATCGCGGAAACACTAGCATCCAAATCACACAAAGCAAAACACTCATGATCTTTAATTCTAATCTTTACAGTAGGTTCCCACTCATCATTAAGTTTTCTAGGTATAGAAACTTCCAAATTAAGTTTTTCATCATAAGATTGCATCAAGGCATCAACGATATGTTTGGTAAAAGCTTTATTTTGACTATAAGCATGAGGAGAATTAACAATGGATTGCAACAAGGAAATACAACCTTCTAAAGAACAATTATCATAATCAAATTCCTTGAAATCCGAGAGAGTGAGTTCAATACTATTTAAAGTTGTGACCTCTCCAATCCCACTTTTACCAAATTTAGCATACTAAAAACTCCGAATTCTTGGGACACCTTCTAGGTAAAGTTGACTCATCACCAGTCCCATAATTATCAAGATCCATATTGCAAAACATAGATCTAATAGGAGACGCATCAATAACTTTAAGATCTTCATCATTATTTTCATGGAAACTAGAAGAACACATCTTTATAAAGCAATCTTTTTTAGCACGCAATCTAGCGGTTCTTTCCTTGCACTCATCAATGTAAATTCTCATGGCTTTGAGAGACTCATTGATATCATGCTTAGGAGGAGAATATCTAAGTTTAAGAGAATCAACATCAAGCGAAAGTCTATCAACGTTCCTAGCCAAATCATCAACTTTGAGCAATTTTTCTTCAAGCAAAGCATTAAAATTCTTTTGAGAAATCATAAATTCTTTCACACTATTCTCAAAATCAGAGGGCATCTTATTAAAATTACCATAAGAATTATTGTAGGAATTTCCATAATTATTAGAGGAATTACTAGGGAACGGTCTAGCATTAAAGTTTCCTCTATAAACTGTTTCCAAAACTATTCCTACCAACAAAATTCACATCCATAGATTCATTATTATTCTCAATCAAAGTAGACAAAGGCATATCATTGGGATCAAAAGGAGTATTATTAGTAGCAAACAACTTCATAAGTTCATCCATCTTTCCACTCAAAACATTGATTTCTTCTATAGCATGCACTTTTTTACTAGAAGATCTTTCGGTGTGCCATTAAGAATAATTAGCCATAATATTATCAAGAAGTTTTGTAGCATCTCCTAACGTGATTTCTATAAACGTGCCTCCCGCGGTCGAATCTAAGAGATTTCTAAAAGCAAAGTTCAAACCGGCATAAAAATTTTGTATGATCATCCATAAATTCAAACCATGAGTAGGGCAATTGTCAATCATCAATTTCATTCTTTCCCAAGATTGGGTAACATGCTCATGATCAAGTTGTTTAAAATTCATAATATCGTTCCTAAGAGTGATAATCTTAGTGGGAGGAAAATACTTAGAGATAAAAGCATCTTTGCACTTGTTCCAAGAATCAATACTATTTTTAGGAAAAGACGAAAACCAAACTTTAGCACGATCTCTAAGTGAAAACGGAAATAACTTCAATTTAACAATATCATTATCCGTATCTTTCTTCTTTTGCATATCACACAAATCAACAAAGTTGTTTAGATGAGTAGCGGCATCTTCGCTAGGAAGGTCGGTGAATTGATCTTTCATAACAAGATTCAGCAAAGGTGTATTGATTTCACAACACTCAACATCATTAAGAGGAGCAATCGGAGTACTAAGGAAAGCATTATTATTGGTATTAGAGAAATCACACAATTTGTTATTATCTTGCGCCATGGCAACAAGTAATCCAACACACAAGCAAACAGAAAAAGGCAAGCGAAAAAGAGGGAGGAGATTGGGAAAGAGAGGGCGAATAAAACGGCAAGGGTGAAGTGAGGGAGAGGAAAATGAGGGGCAAATGGCAAATAATGTAAATGCGAGGGAGAGGAGTTTGTGATGGGTACTTGGTATGTCTTGACTTGAGCGAAGACCTCACCGGCAACGGCGCCAGAAATCCTTCTTGCTACGTCTTTAGCTTGCGTTGGTTTTCATTAAAGAGGAAAGGGTGATGCAGCAATAGTAGCGTAAGTATTTCCCTCAGTTTTTAAGAACCAAGGTATCAATCCAGTAGGAGGCTCCTCAAAAGTCCCACGCACCTACACAAACAAACAAAGAACTCGCAACCAACGCAATAAAGGGGTTGTCAATCCCTTCACGGCCACTTGCGAAAGTGAGATCAGATAGAGATAGTATGATAAGGTAAATATATTTTTAGTATTTTATAATATAGATGCAAAAAGTAAAGATGCAAATAAAAGTAGATTGGAAGCAAATATGATAAGAGATAGACCCGGGGGCCATAGGTTTCACTAGTGGCTTCTCTCAAGATAGCATAAGTATTACGGTGGGTGAACAAATTACTGTTGAGCAATTGATAGAAAAGCGAATAATTATAAGATTATCTAGGCATGATCATGTATATAGGCATCACGTCCACAACAAGTAGACTGACTCCTGCCTGCATCTACTACTATTACTCCACACATCGACCGACTCCTGCCTGCATCTAGAGTATTAAGTTCATAAGAACAGAGTAACGCTTTAAGTAAGATGACATGATGTAGAGGGATAAACTCAAGTAATATGATATAAACCCCATCTTTTTATCCTCGATGGCAACAATACAATATGTGCCTTGCTGCCCCTGCTGTCACTGGGAAAGGACACCGCAAGATTGAACCCAAAGCTAAGCACTTCTCCCATGGCAAGAAAGATCAATCTAGTAGGCCAAACCAAACTGATAATTCGAAGAGACTTGCAAAGATAACTCAATCATATATAAAAGAATTCAGAGAAGATTCAAATATTATTCATAGATAAACTTAATCATAAACCCACAATTTATCGGATCTCGACAAACACACCGCAAAAAGAGTTTACATCGAATAGATCTCCACAAGAGAGGGGGAGAACATTGTATTGAGATCCAAAAAGAGAGAAGAAGCCATCTAGCTAATAACTATGGACCCGTAGGTCTGTGGTAAACTACTCACAACTCATCGGAGGGGCTATGGTGTTGATGTAGAAGCCCTCCATGGTCGATTCCCCTCCGGCGGAGCGCTGGTGAAGGTTCCAAGATGGGATCTCCCAGATACAGAAGGTTACGGCGGTGGAAATTGTGTTTCGTTGACTCCCTGGATGTTTTCGGGGTACGTAGGCTTATATAGGAGTAAGAAGTACGTCGGTGGCCGCCCGAGGGGCCCACGAGATAGGGGGCACGCCCTACCCTCTCGTGGCCACCTCGGCTGCTTCTTGACTTGCACTCCAAGTCCCCTGGATCACGTTCGTTCCAAAAATCACGCTCCCGAAGGTTTCATTCCGTTTGGACTCCGTTTGATATTCCTTTTCTTCGAAATACTGAAATAGGCAAAAAACAGCAATACGGGCTGGGCCTCCGGTTAGTAGGTTAGTCCCAAAAATGATATAAATGTGTAAAATAAAGCCCATAAACATCCAAAAGGGGTAATATAATAGCATGGAACAATAAAAAATTATAGATACGTTGGAGACGTATCACATAGCAGCAGGAAGAAGCACGCAGCAGGCGAGGCGAGCGGCCGACGGTGGAGGGCAGAGATGCGGCCGCCGTGGATGAGTGGGCGGTCGGCAAAAGATGGCCACGACAGGAGGCGGCGCGAGGCAGGGGCGCGACAGCGAGGCGAGCGAAGGGATAGGCGGCAGCAGACAGGACGAGCGCAGCCAGCGAGAGTGTGACGCGCGGCCAGAGTGTGCGTCGCGTGGGGCACAGTGGTGCGGTGGCTGTGGCGAGTGTGATGGCAACGGCGGGCGCGACGAACGCGGTGTGGCACGTGCGTGGGCATGGAGAGCCAGAGAGAGAGTGGCCCCGCGGGCACGGAAGAAGAGCTGAAGGCTCGGGCATGGGCACGCATAGGAGCGGGCATGTGCCACGGGGTCAATCCGAGGAGCTCAATGGCTACCCCTGCAATGGCCATGGCGGACGGCGGTTCTCGGCCACAGTGAAATACCTAACAAGAGCAAACGAGAGGGGAAACTGGGGAAAGACAAGAGGATATCACGGCGGTGTCAATGGCACCCTAGGGGAAGACAGGGGAGCTCGGGGCGGCGCGATCGAACGACAATGTCGCGGTGGTCGAAGGTTGAGGAAGACGGCAACGACGTCGATCTGGGGGTGCTGGACTTGATCTCGTTGGCGCAGACAAAGTAGCGGAGGCATTCGGAGCTCCTCAACAAGCTCCTAGCCAGCAGGGAGGGCAGTGGCCGTATTGACGGGGTCGGTCATGGTGGTGGTGGCATCTGACTTTTGTCTAGATCACCGGGATCGAGCGAGCGAGGAGGAGAAGTGGATCTGGGAGGGGGCGTCGAGGAGGAGTGAGGCCATGGGGGCAAGGGAGGCAGGGCGTCACCCTTATCCATTCCCCTTCAATGCCGGCGAGGTGGCCGGGCGGGAGCCCGGCTCTGTAGCGACATGCTTGAGGAACAGGAGAAGACGACCGTGCGGGGACTGGACCACTGGGCCAGTTCGGTGGCAAGGCCCGGGTGGTAGGGGGAATCCCCTCTTTCATCGTCCTTTTGGTTTTTAATGTATTCTAATCCGTTTCTCCTTTTTAACATCGTTTTCTATTTATTCTTATATCAACTAAATTGATTTTGTTAATTGTGAAACTATGCACACAATTCGAGCACAATATTTTTATGTGGCGCAAAAAGTTTGGGGCCAAAAGGAAATACATAAAATTAGGTTTATATTTAATTGGTTATTTTAACTATTGTTGGACCTCTTATTAATTTGACAAGATTTAATTTTTGGGTCAAATAATGTTGGGCTCAATATGTCAAAGATCAATGGAATTTATAAAATATGGTGAACATTTTAGTTTTACTGTTTGACGAAATAATTTATTTGACTTTATTTTAAATTTGAATTGGGCTTTGATTTTATCAAGTGGCAGTTTGGCTTAGCAAGCCTGATGACATGGCATCATTAGGGGAAGGTCACTGTAGCTAACGACTTGAGGTGTTACATAATCTTCCCATTTCTGAAATTTCATTGTTAAATGATTGGGGAATATATCACACTATCCATTAGTTCAGTCAAGCTCACCACAAGTCCACACATTATTGCCAATTGAGTAAGTCTTATTGGCGGGGAGAATAGGCTATGTGTGTGTGAGTTAGAGAGAGAGGGAGAGAGTGTGAGGAAGAGGGAGGGGGAGAGAGTGTGTGTGAGGATTTGATGGTAAAAAAAGGTCACCAATGTTGCAATATTGAACTCTTAAAGTTAATGTGGCCCCGTTGCAACACACAGGCGTTCTTC
>NC_057804.1:1739613-1743653 GCF_018294505.1 Triticum aestivum
GCCACAAAACCGGTGGGCAAATAATCAGGGAAAAAACACCACAAAAACCCATCAATCCCTATCCATGCTTTCCTTCCACATCACGTCACAATCACAACTTTCCTAATCCTAATCTATATAATCAATCTATCTAATAAATCTATTCAATTAATCCCTGTCCAAGATCTCCTTCCACATCACGTTCACAATCGCATAACAATCATAACTTTCATCTAATCATCAATCATACCATATCTCTACCAAGGTTTTGGTTACCGAATGATGCAATTTTACCGAGGGGGACTGGTAAACGCCGTTACCATGGTTACCGAGAATATTTTGAACGAATTTTATAATTGAATTTCGAACTCAAATAAATGAATGAATGAACATTCAAACCGTACTTACATATATGTAATGGTTTCGGCATTGATTTGACAAGAAGTAACGAAACCGAACAAAATTTGAATTGGTTCCTTGCTTCCTTCTTTATTTCCTTGCCTTTGATTCTTATTTTCACCACGCAAAGCAAGGAAAGGAAAGGAAAGGAAAGGAAAGGAAAAACCCTTCCATCTTTCCTCGATCTACGTAAATAAATACTCGGAAGAAAGAATCCCGGCCGGCGGCAAGATAAAAATAAAAAACGTATACGGAAGAAAGAAGCCAGATCGACCTCCATGGCCGCCGTGGAGATGAGGATGTGGATGCCCTCCACCTGGCTGGAGCCCCTGAGGGTGCTGGACCCCGGCATCCGTGGGCAGGTGATCTGCTCCGTGGTGCTCCTGGCATCCACGGTGGCGCTCGCCGTTGCCGTCCCCGTCGTGCTAGTGGAGCGCTCCGGCGGGCACCCCATGTCCCAGCTGTGGATCATGTCCGTCACCGTCTGCGCGTACGTGTTCCTCCTGCTCCTCTGCATCTCGCGCAGCTGGCCGTTCTACGTCGACCTGGTCTGCCTCTCCTACGGTCTCCTCGCCGCCGCCGTCGCCGCGGCCTACGTCGGCCACCTGGCCACAGTCTACGCCGCCGCGCACCTCGGCTACGCGCTGGCCCTGCACCGCCTCCGAACCGGCCGTCCCTCATCCCTCCTCCTTGGACTTTGAGGAAAAGGAACTCGTGCGGGCCCTCGCGACGGTCTTCTTCACGGTGCTCTGCATGGGGCTGATGACGGTGCTGGTGATGGACACGGTCGGCGTCGGTCGACGAGCTCATGCATGACTGTCTATTATCTCTCGGCCACGGGCTGCTTGGTGCACGCGTTTTTCTGGATGTGCCATCCACACCCACAACAGATGCCGGACTTGCTCCTCCCCTGCGTCATGTTTTGCCCCTTCCTCGGCCTTGTGGCAGGTTGCGTCGTCGGCGTTGAGGCAGGTTGCGTCGCCGCCGCCTTGTTCCAGTGGCTGCTGCTGCTGGTATGGACTGGGTACAGAGCTGCCGTCAACCTGCACCCTCCTCCTGCTGAACCACGGCGGAGGCCATGATTGCCTTCCTCCTCTCATGTGCGGGCGGCTGAAATCATGTGATTGCCTCGATGAACCACGGCGGAAAACCACAAAGGATGCCCAAGTTTCCTGTCGCGCGTGTCATTGTTTTCCCCGCCATAGGCGTTTTGGCAGGTTACCTCGTCGTCGCCTTGTTCCAGTGGCTGTTGCTCTAGGATTGACCACAGATTTACCTTTTGCATGTCAATTTTATAGCTCACATTTTTTTTCATGGGTCCATGGTAATTTTGCCATGGCAAATTTTACCAAGTACATTGAGCATTGAGTACATTGTGCATACAATGAGGCAACAAAAAAATTAGGCACGTCGAATTCTCCTCTTCTGTTCTTAAATATAACTAAAAAGCATCATGTTTCTTTAGTTGCCTCAAAGCTCAGGATCTCCCCATGTTTCTTCTGGAGATGTGTTAGTGGCACATGGCAAATCTAGTTTTCTTTTGCCATGGAAAGTCTACATTTATTACTTTTTACTTGTCAATTTAATAGCTCATGGCAAAAAGAAATCTTTTCATGGGACCATGGTATGCCATGGGAAATTTACATTAAGTACTTTTTACATGTCAATTTAATATCTCATGGCAATTTTTTGCTTTCCATGGGACCATAGTAAATTTGACATGGAATTTTTTTTCTTCAAGTACGTTGAGCACCGAAAATGAACAAGAAACAAAGTCTACAATAATTGAGTACATTGTGAGCATACCATGAGGCAAAAAAATTCTGTGGATTTGGTCATATGGAATTCTTTTGGGAAAATTGTGTCTCATACATGATAGAAAAATTTTAAACACTTTTTTGGGACAACTTTAATTATCTTTTATATTCATGTATATGTATCCATCTATATATCTCTCTGATTCGATGGCATTGGATGGCAGCAGATCATGATCATACTACTATATAGGATGCATCAAATTACCAATCTCCACGGCGAAGAACAATCTCCTCCTTCTTCTGAATCATCATTTCTGGCCGTGCTGGTCAACGATCTCATTGTCCACAGCAGCAGAAGCAGAAGCAGAAGCAGCAGCAGCAGCAGCAGTGTGCAGGTAGGTTATGCAGAGGGCAAGATTGTAGGCGAGGAAGGCGACGAGTGCCATCATGAGCAGCCACACACAGAGCGCCGGGGCGACGGCACCTGCCACCATGGAGGGCGAACCCGAGATGGACACAAAGAGAAATAAAGAAAGCAGGACGCACGCCAGGAGAAGGCACATCATCCATCCTTGCAACAGAGCTCCGCCCATGAGATCGTTGGCCACGAAAACATTCAACACTGGAGCGTACATGCAACCCATGGACGAGAGGAGCGCGACGGCCACCAGCTCGTCGCGCCGCCCATGGAAGATAACCGCCTCAGTCGCCAGCGAGATTGCCGTCGCCGAGAGCGTGGTGGCCCCGATCGCGATCATGCCGTTGGAGTACTGGGCCTCGGGGCCGCCGGGGTGGGGCACGGGCCGCCCGACGGCCCGCTCTGTCCCGGCGCGGAGGCGGTGCAGGGCGAGGGCGTAGCCGAGGTACGCGGCGGCGTAGACGGTGCTGAGGTGGAGGGCCAAGACGGCGGCGTGCGGGCCCACGTGAGCGGCAGCGACAGCGGCGAGGAGGAGGCCGTAGGAGAGGCGGGCCAGGTCGGTGTAGAACGGCCAGCTGCGCCAGATGCACTGCAGGAGGAGGAACACGTACGCGCAGATGGTGACGGCCATGATCCATACCTGGGACATGGGGTGCCCGTCGTACCGCACTAGCAGCGACATGGCGATCGCCGCCATGGAAGCCAAGAGCGCCGCCGTGAAAGCCAGGAGCGCCGTTGCGCGGATCAGCTGCCCGCGGAGGCCGGGGTCCAGCTGCCTGAAGGGCTCCAGCCAGGTGGAAGGCATCCTCATGTCGACGGCGGCCATGGAAATCGATCTTGCGTACGTATGTACGTACCCCTAAACCCTAAACCTCCTCCTCGGGATTCTTTTCAATTTATTTATTCATTTATTTACTAACAAAATATAATGGTGTATCCATCGAAAGGCCCAACAACATCCAAATGATGCCACCCGGCAACAGCAAAAGGGCGCGCAACGGGCGTGGCTAATTCACGCGAATTCATGTGGGTGTAATTAGTTAGTGTGGGCCCCACAGTTGAATTAGTGGGATGATTAGTTAGTGTGGGCCCACCCTTGAATTCACCGGGGGAGAGAGATTAATTAAGGTGAGGAGAGATTTACGTGGCTTCGTCCCCAGATGCGTTACAGACCGTTGCAGCGCTCACAGGTGAGGAAGTCTTTTCCCAATTCTACATTAAGAAGCATGCTACAGATACAATGCTTTTGATACAATTTTTGTACGACGATTCTGATATTAAAAGGCCACCTAATTTTCAAATTTTAAAGGTATTATTTGTAAGTTGTCATGAAAAAAATCTCGCTAAAAGGGTTCTGTTAGATCATCTCCAGTACATTAGAAATAATGAATTATAATTCCTTCGCATTTGAACAGACAATCCCTAGTTAGTTACACATACAATACTTTTGATACACTTTTGGTACGACAATTCTGGCCCTAAAGGAC
>NC_057804.1:1743830-1752367 GCF_018294505.1 Triticum aestivum
CTTAAAGGCATTTCTTTCTTGTCAAACTCTCCTTCCATATTTATGTAGATTGATCATGGACGAGACTTGCCTGCTCCCTTTCCATGCTCCCATCCGTGCTCCCACGTATGTGGCTTGATTTGATTGGAAGAAAATAAGACCCGGCCCCACCCCCTGAAAATCAGGGGGGGGCATGATTAGATTAGAAAAGGAAAAGAAAAAACGACAGCCATAGGATGAAGTGGGAGCACGGATGGGAGCATGGGAAGGGAGCAGGCAAGCCGGATCCATTGATCATGCCCTCGAATTATCACCTTCTATTTTAAAGGAACTCTCCTTCCTTATTTAAGCCCACGTAATATCTTTGCAAGTTTGTTCTCTCCTTCTTTTTTAGGAGCTCACCTTCCTTATTTTTGCCCAAGGATCACACGCTGGTGTTATATGGTCATTATCCTCTCCTTCTTTTTTCTTTTTGCGAAACTCTCTTTCCATATTATTGCTCGCTAATCACGCCACTCTTTTTCTTTATTTGTGCCCGCTGATCATGCCACACATCTCATGAAATCCAAGCCATATGTCAGCCATCTTTATTACCATTGATTCTCCAGGCTGCTTATTGATTTTTAATCGAAAACATATATAAATCAGTTGAACGCATCGTAAAGCAGCGAGGTGGTACTAATTTATAAAGAAACAAATCTTTTGTTTGCATCCAAATGCTTTAGTTCTGTTGGTTGCATCCTTGGGCCTCGACGTGCAACGTTGGGAGTTCAATCCCACGTGAAGACGTTTATTGCATACTCGTGTGGCGATTGACGTGCAACGTTGTCATGATTGCATCACAATTGGAATAAAGTAAACAATGCATACTCGTGTGGCGATTGACTGATTTTGTGTGTTGTGTGCTTGTGTTAACAGCGAGCCAAATCAATCAGCCAAGGGCCATTATGTACGTGAGTGTGTTAGCAGTGGATATATCTGAAGATTATTTCTCAACTCGGCATGTGGGTAGAGACTAAAAAGACAATGCCATGGTAGCATGGCAGACCTGGCAAGTGCCACGAACATCATGATATTCTTCCTTTTCTTAATTCCTTGATTTGAAAAATAATTTGCTCTGCGTGTATAGGAACATAGCTGTCGGGCAAACGACACTTTGGCATCTTGATCTATCAAAGGAAATATTTTTTTTACTTTAGAAAATGTGGGTTCGGATTGGTCTGTTGAGTTATGGCTAGCTGATCGGAATAATTTTTCTATTTAAAAAATGTAGCAAATAGCATTTCATTAGAGATTGGTCTGTTGAGTTATGGCTGGCTCATCGGAATAATTTCCCTATTTAAAAATGTAGCAAATAGCATTTCATTAGAGATGGCTTTGCAGCAAAACGCAAATCACGCAAACCAAGCTATCGCCGCCTCGTCGCTCTTGCCGGGAGCGACAACGACCGCGGGTCTCTTCTTCGCCTTCTTAGTCGGCATCTCCTCCATCCGGATGCCCTGCAGCACGAGCCACTCCGCCACCGCCTGGGACTGGACCTCCAGGAAGTTTAGGTTCGTCTTCGGCCATCCGGCACGCCACACTGCCACGTCGTAGGCACGAGAGGCCTCATCGGCGGTGGGATACGTGCTGAGCCACCAACGCTGCCCGGCATCGGAGAACTCCAGTCCAAAGTTCCCGGAGGGCTTCGCCCTCATGCCGAAGAAACCGGACTTTCCCTTCGGCGTCTTCTTCGGCGCCATCGGGGAGCGGCCGGCGGCCGAGCAGGGAGCGGGAGGCGACTTGCGGCGTGGGGCGGAGGCGGACGGAGCGGGGCGGCAGCGTGCGGCGCGGGGCAGAAGCGGACGGAGCGGTGCGGCGGACGAACCGGAGAGGAGGCGGACGGAGCAGGGCCGGAGGGGAGGCGGACGGAGCGGGGCCGGGCGGAGGATGGACCGGAGGCGGAGGCGGCCGGAGAGGAGGCGGGCGGGGTCGGGGCGGAGGCGAACGCGATGGGGCAGCGCGGCGGCAGGCGGCGGCCTAGGCGGGGTAGAATCAGTGGTGGGGGTCTGGATCTATGGTGGGGCGAGACCTTAAAAAGTTAACATGTAACTCTTGCAAACTATTTCAAGAGCCCATGGCAACGCACGGGCAGTCTACTAGTCAATATGAATTAATCACTACCGCAAGCCATGCTGGGAGAGGTCATAAACACATATAGCACGAATCAAGAAGACATATTTGGTAGAATTAAGACGGGGCTTCTACCAAAAGTTTATTGTGTTCCTTTTGTTACTAGTCAATGTGTACGTGCAATGCACGTTAATTTGGAAGTATATTAAGTGCATGCGGATATTAAGTAGGATATTATTTGCGTGTTATCATATAATTAGCACTATATTTGACATGAAATTAACTGCATGCTAAACGTGTTGAGCGCTTGACATTGAAGCAGTCTAGGTCGTTGAATTGACATGATTTGATGGCCGAGATTAATTGGATCTGCCCCTTTGAGTCTTTTTATATTGGTATAGATAATAACTAATTAAGGTGCTCCGCGAAAAAAAAATTAAGGTGAGGCAGGACCAGCAACAAATGAATCTCTCTTTAGGACAACGCCAAGCGTCGCACCCTGCACCTCTTCCGGTGAGCCACCGTGGTTGCCGTGTGACCAAGGCAGCTCGCGTTGGGCACCCGTCCTCCGTCTCACACATTCTTCCCCCGCTGCCCTGACGAAGTGCTCCGTACCCCGCTAGTAGATAGCATTGGCTAACTCACCGTACCACTGGTCGCCTGCTTGCACCACCGGTGGCGCCTCTCGCCGCAGACAGCCTTGCAACACCAGTGCTACCAGCTTGCAACACAACTGCTCGCGATAGGGGAAGCACGCAGCACCAGTGGCGCTACTCACCGCCTTGCACGGACATATATGTAGAACATGCAAGATCAAGTCATGATCAGGCAAATCAAGTTTAGAGCTTGTTTAATTTAGATTTCATTACATTTTTTACCCCCAAAAATGATCCTAGTGACAGAAATTACCCCCAAATCAAGAATCCGTCCCATTTTAACCCATAAGTTAAAGATTACTTACACATCTTGCCCCCACGTGACACAACTTACCCCCAATTTCACTGTCCATCCCAGTTTGGTGCTGATTTGGCAGGCCACATAGATGATTTTTCTGGTTTTCATCTGGTTTTTTGGGGTTATCATTTTAATCCCTATGAGATTTACAGAAGAAACCCTTTTCTCAAATGTGACAAGGCAATTGGGTCCTTCGCATGCATCACACCAAGCGGCCACGCGTGCAGCTGCAGCAAAAGGAGGGTGGCTTCCTGTTGTGGACAATGGCATCCAGCACACGGCGAGGCCGCGGCCGGATGTTGGGTGCACCACCATTCGAGACACCCCCGTCGATGGAGAGTTCAACTCCAATCTTCGAGCGCCGGGGCGGGAGCATGGTGTCCATGCCCCAGGACGACGGTGCAGGGGCGGGAGCATGGTGTCCATGCCCCAGGACGACGGTGCAGGGGCGGGAGCATGGCCACCTACTCTTTTTCAAGCCTGTCCACGAGGAGCCGTAGTGCGCCATCATGTCGGGCCCCGTCGAAGACTTCAACTTCAACCTCACTTCGTCAAGACCATCCACGAGGAGCTATACGGGCGATGTCACTTAGCACTGATGGAAATCCGACGATGCCAGGGACGCATGCAAGAACGACATCTTGCTTTTAGAAGAACCACTTTGTTGCACTGTCGTCGACGACGACCGTGCCCGCGGCACCGGCGAGTATACCTCAACCATTGCACTGGACAACCCAGCCTGAGGTGCTCGCCCTACTCGGTTCCCTTGGTGCCTTTGGTTGCCAGATTTGCCGACGTACGATGTGATGGCGGCCACGGGTGCCGGGTGGAAGCCGCCCTTTGCTGCATCTGCACCAGCTGGCATATGAGGGATGCTGCCGAGCCTTATTGCCTCAAACGAGCTCTTGCCATCATCATTGTACGATGCTCCTGACGAGTATCCTTAGCTCAGATACCCATCGCCGGCCGGACACGCGGTTGCGCCGGGCAGGCTACTCTCGTCGGAGCTGGAGAAGAAGAAACTCTCGGGGTGAGCTTCCACAGTCGGTGGCGGCAGTGGCTAAGAAAGAGATGTTCAAAGGGCCCAGGGAGAAGGGTTCTTCTGTTAAAAGACAGGGACTACAATGATAGCCCAAAATAAACTGAAAAATGTATGTACGTGACATGTCTAGTCAGCACAAAATCCCCCTAAAATTTGATTTGATGAATTTGGGGGCAAAATATGGAATGAACCTTTAAATTATTTATATGGGTAAAAATGTGACCAATTCTTGATTTGGGGGTAATTTCTGTCACTAGGGTCAATTTTGGGGGTAAAAATGGAATTAACTCTTTAATTTGTCATATAATGTTTTGGGATTTATTGCAATGGGATGTTGTATGTTGCTAAAGTAGTGGAATTTTGTTGCATGCATTTCGTTATGCTATTTCCTTTTGCATATATTATTTCCGAATTAATTGGACAAAAACTGACGAAACCCAGCTAAATTTGAATTGGAATCATCCATCCCCTTGATGAATAGTACAGTAAATGAATCCCTTGTTTCCTTGATTTATTCTCTTGATCAAGCCTCATGGTTAGTCTCTTGATCAGCGTTGCGCCAGGTGCAGGTGCGCTCTTGGAGTGGCTGCTCATGGTCGCATTGGTCGCCTTGCTCGCCTTCCACTTAGCCTACATTCACGCCTCTGCCGCCGCCGATGAGAAGAAAGATGATTGATATGAGGAGATGATTTATGTCAGTGAGTTACCCAACTACGTACTGGGACAAGTGTAAGTGTGTAACACTAGTGCCGATCCTACATTTTGGCACTTGCATTTTCGGTGTTACTAACTAGTAAGAAATTATATTGAACAGGGTTTGTCAGATTTTGTGGGCTACACGGTGTACCTTTCTAATTTCTCTGACTTTTTCGTGATGCCGCTCACAATGCATAGGGACCTATTTTTGTAGACTTCACGTCCACGTGTTTTACTATTTCACCAGTTTTTGAAAAGATCTGTATGACTCCTGTGCAATGTTACCAACCACGAGAAAACATGCTTTCTTCACTCGGAAAACTAGCACACATGTGTGAGTCATGTGTTATGATTAGATTGTATGTGTGAGATCAAATTCCAATCTTAATCATGCAGAGCCGATCCTACTATCCGGCAGTGACATGATCTCATTGTCTAAGGAACGGATACTTGACATGAGTAAAGTTGTAGCCAGTATATAAGTGATAAGATATGATGCTAAGCTTACGGTTGGGTCTGTCCATCATCCTTCTAATGGTATGATCCCTTATCAAATGACAACTCATGCCTATGGTTAGAAAATCTTAACCATCTTTAATCAACGAGCTAGTCTAGCTAGTAGAGGCCTACTAGAGACACAATGTTGGTTATGTATTCACACATAAATTTAAGTTTCCGGTCAATACAATTCTAGCATGAATAATAAATATTTATCATGAAAAAGGACATATGATTATTGCCCCTAGTGCATATTTTGCATATTTCAACAGTTCCTGTTTTGAAGAATTTAATGCACAACAGACCTTGGCTTCGCAATGTTGTCCTGAAAATTAGAGAGACTTCACCTTTCTTGCTTTCATCCGAATTTGAAAAGGTCCATCCATCTTCTAACGCAATGGCTCATGGCTTAGCCATTCAAGATAGTTGTTCACTGAACCAAAGTGTTCTACATAATGTAGTTCCTCACAACATAGTGCACCAGATTTTGATTAAGTCTGATTCTAGCCCCAAACGAACCGAAACATATAAGAATCACCAAAATAGGAAGGAAGATCGTCATCATCAGCAATAAAAGTATTGAGCGTGCTAGCACGAAATCAGCCAAAATATATGAAAGTGCACCATCTAACTTGGCTCAAGTTACATACCACACTACAGACCTGCCTCCAAATTGACGGATATGCTTATTATTTCAACACTTTGTTGATCCTAAAAAGTATTTATGATTAATTTATATACAATATGGCATCCAAATAAATAATTACTCATAATTGGTCAATTTCATTACCTATGCTAAGTGTCTAGTGTTGAACAAGGGGCAAACTTTCCTGACATAATTATTCCAGTATAAACTATAAAATCTTATTTTATTTCCAAGAATAGTGCTACATACTGTCATATATGGTCTCAAGGGGTGACGTAATTAAGGACCTGGCTTTCCTTTAGTGAAACAACCCGCCACGCAAAAGATATTGCGAGCTACCTATGCTTCCCTACAACAATGTTGAGCAAGTCTTGGTTTCCATAATAACCATAACATCTACTCCGTATAAGAACCTTTCTATAGTATAAACTCGTGCCATAAAAATAGGAGTGATTTAACGCAGAGGTATTACTCAGGATCACCATAATAAACCATTGTTTCCTAGAAATGTTCTGTGGAAGAGCTTATTTCTGCTTTTTGCTACTTCAGCAGCGCCTAGACTTGCGCCAAGGTTTGCTGCCGAGCTGGAAGATTGTACCAAACTCTCCTGCCTAACTAGCTACTGAATTGTTGAAACAAGAAGGAATATCTCTCCCTACTAATAAACCAGCTATTGCTTCTGGTCGCCCGTTACTTAGCGTCGCTGCAATTTTACAGAAAAGTCCCTCTGTTATTTAGAATTCAACCCGCAGTCCTTTTTTGGGTGACTACGTGAGATAACGTTTCATGTTTGCAGAAACGTCCCTGTAGTTTAGTACATTCAAGCCGCAGCCCTCAAAACATACATCACGCCACGATCCCCTTCCTGTTCCCCACGCACGGGCGGTTGCCGCCAGCGTCGCCGCCGCCGCCTTCCTCGCTGAGTCCGCGGCCGAAATCCACGCCGGGAGAAGAGGTATCTATCCCTCCGACGCCTTCCTCTCCCTCAAGCCTCGACCTCGCCGGCATCCCTCCTCCCGTTCCAAGTCCAGGAGACGCATGGGGACGGCGGCGGTGGCGAGGCGTCTCGCGCGCACGGACACCCCCACCCTACGCCTGCTCGTGCGCGCTGCCCTGCAAGGTTTAGGCATCGCGCCTGCTGCGCTCCCCTGTGGCGATGATGTGGCTTACTGCTGCCATACGGCGCCTCATCGAGGAGTAGAGCAGCTGCCCCATGCTAGACAAGATCCTCCAGATCGTCTCCACCCAGCCGCCATCATTGCAGGAGGACTTTAACGAGTGGTCACCAAGAAGCTTCCCCAAATCCTACAAGAGGCTCAGGTAAGAATACATACGTACATTAACCTCAATATCTACTTGATTAATTCAGTTATCACACTTTCCTTTTGAACCAATATATGCACTTTCAGTTGAGGACACTCATCTTGCTAATTAAATTGTGTGAAAATCTTACATGGGCAGTTTAATTGTGTGATTGCTGAGTGGTCCAGTGAGTAGTGCTTCTATAAGCAAGGGAATGATAGAATGATGCACGATTCTGCAGGTTAGACGAGCCGCTGACAAAGACACACCTCTATTCTGAATTTTTACATGCGAAGATGGACCATCAGCTACGGAATATGTTGGCTAACCTCTCGCAGGTTGCTAACAATTTTTTTCTTATTGTCATCTTGGTAATTGACATTGGTGGTATTGTCTTTTAGTTCAACAGAAAGTTGTTCAAGTGAAAATTCAGAGGAACATGTGGAACAAAAGACATGGTATAAAAAGGAAAGGAAAGACTAAACAGTACAATGATGCAGGTTCAGGTTTCATATGTTGTCTTCGCTGCCTCATGAATATGCTAGCATGGTTGTCTTCTAGATTATGCACATGTCTTTGTTTGCCATATACTGTCAACGCATTGTGTAGTATGTACTAATTCTAGGGAGACCGATCTCATATTGTCACTCTTAAAAATTAGTATTTGTAAGTTTTTGTGTGGTTTTAGCACCTCAGTTAAGAAATAAATATTAGCCTTCTCTAAAGAGGTTTGTTGCCTTGATTTTTATAACTCTATTAGTTTATGTTAATCTCCTTGCATAGAACTTATGTTGCATTACTCTCCCATTGCTGTTAGTGGCCCTCTCACAAGAGATTGTTGTAAATACTCAATATGTGTTTGATGTCAAACAATATCCAATCTACTACATGGTGTCTCAGTCTCAAGTTCATAATTTCTGCATCATTTGAATTGTATACAACAAGATACAGAAGCAGTAGGTCTCCAGCCAGCACAAAAATGCAGACTTGATCTATTTCTGTTCGTTAATACATCTACTACAACCTACAAGTGACCCTAGCTAAGAAAACAAAATCAAGGACCGGTGTACTTCTGACATTATTTCTTATTAGTATCAAATTAGAATAACATTGATGGAACATATTCTTTTTCTCTCCTTGCTTGAGTTAATGGAGTACAGTATTGCATTTTTCTGAGATGATCTGCTCGATGCAGGTTTGGAGCCGACCAAGGAAGTCACAGTTTAAGAGCTCGAGGAGGGGTGTGTGGAGGTTGCCGGCGCCAGTGGCTGCACTGCTGGTCTTCATCGCCTGTTTCGGTCAGATCCA
>NC_057804.1:1753120-1763449 GCF_018294505.1 Triticum aestivum
AGTCCTTTTCTTTTCATCTTGCTCCCAGGAATCCTTGAGTGTATAGGTTCTCTCCATTGAAACCATTTAGGAAGAATACTTGTGGTGGTATAGTTGTTTTACCAGTATTGTAATTTAGCTATGCAAAATTTAATTGTGGCTCTAAGGATTCAGGTTTGTCTCACGGTAAACCTTATCAGTTACACCTGGTAAAAGTTGAATATTGCATCCATTGATATTATATTCTGCTGGATAATATAACAAATTATCCATCTCTTTTAGGGCGGTTTGCTAACTTATTTTGCATAACATTTCTAACCACATCAAGTGTGCTCTTTGACGAATCCTAAACAGATATAGATGTACATCTTGATTAGGCCACCTAATCAGTTTACTTTCTAATACATTGAAAGTTTTTTGGTCTCTGTTTATGGTGAAAAAATGGGTTCTTCACAATTTAGTTGATGGTAAAGAATTAGTTAAGCCGACATTCCAATTACTTTACTAGATTAGTGGTATTGCACTTATTTTTCATAGAATATGAATATTTACTTTGTTTTTCATATCACATGTTTAAGATATTAAGTTCAATCTTCTTCTGTTGGCACCCAAAAGTTTGTCAAACTATTTTACTTTTCCTTTATGCAGCAGAATGTCCATCATCACAGAATCTTAGCTGATAGACGGTGCGCTTTTTGGCGGAAGCTGAGACAAAGATTTCTATTCACCAAAAAGATAGAGCCGCCATCAGCAAGCACTGACGAGTAGCACAGTCTCAGCCGATGCATCGACGAGCTGAGGCGGGCTTCCAATAGAGATCAGAAACAAGGAATGGCCTTTTGAGCTGGTAGAGGGATCACTAGACGTGGTGTTCATGTTTGTGTTGGCTTACATGCAGAAATAAGGAGGATAGTAAGACTCTTGGAGGTCATGTCTCTGCCATTCAAGGATTTCGATATCTGAATGTTATGACAATATATAGATAAGGGAGATAGCCCTCCGCGTCCTGGTGGCTACTGTATGCTGCAGCGAAGGGCACACTTCAATTACTGTGCAGGCAGATGCGGTGATCCCGGGTGTGCTTTGAATAGATATCAAGGACGTCATTACCCGAGCCGTTCCTATGATTGAGTGAGTGGTACTTCCCTCCCACCCCACAGATTACACTAATTTGTTTAATTATTATTGACTGGTATGACCTAATTAATCTGTACACTTAGACATGCGACCAAGGAATGAAAACTCTTCTCCAGAGATCTTCAAAATAGTACAATATCAGGTATTGTAGAGTACAATTTGTTTAAGCTAAGTTTTTTTTTTTGCATGGAAGCTAATTTTATATTTGAAGTGTAATAGATACACATGCCTGAATCTGGATACACTCCACTGCTGATGGTAATACTTTCCAGTCACTCACAAACAATAAGCTTCGGCATACAAGGCAGAGTCCAATGCTATTGGATTGGGGTGCTGGTATGCAATTTCTTGTACATTTTACTTCTATAGGACTTCCAATTACTGGCTACAAACTTTGTACAGGGCAGTCTGAGCTACCACTTGGTGAAGATGGGATTCAATATGTTCAGTGATACCCTTTTTTGTGTGTAGGGAATCACTGATATGATACAACTATTTGTTATCTGAATTTTCGAATATATGTACACCCATGGTGACGTTTCAATGCTCATTTATAAAGCATCCATCTATGAATGAATTTCTGAATATTACCACATGCAATGTGTATGTATGATGATAGTAGTACACTTGCGATGATGCAAAACACTTATGATGATGTTATTCAAGTATTGTACTACAGTTGCATTCAAGTCATTTTTTCCGTTGCAACGCACAAGCATTTGTACATATATAAATATATACATATACAACACCCTTATAATGTATACTAATTAGTCTTTGGTCAAATAAACTACTTAGCAACTCAGCTTTGCACTTCGCTTTGCCAGCATTGCCGCCAACACCAAACACAACCAGCCATCAGAACGTCTCCTCCGCGACCCTAAAAAAAATGTCTCCTCCGCTAGCATCAGCGCCGAGCAAAGACAACAAGCTATCAGGTGAGTTCATCATTATCTCCTTCAACCTGCCAAGCCATCAGGTGAGTTCATCATTATCTCCTTCAACCTGCCATGTATAAATTAAAAAAATAATACATTGATTTTAAAAAACTTAACCTTATTTCTGACGTTTGCAAAAATTAGATTAAAAAATATTGCATAATGGCACGTGGAGCAGGTTATATTTCATTTTTTGCCCGGTGCAACGCACGGGCATTTGTATTAGTATAGAACAAATTATTTCACTGAACATGAGACATAATCAAAGCATGGGAACTAAACCAACACAACATAACATGTACTACTTATTATATATTCTTCTCAAGACATTGATCATCTCAGACACAAATACTCAAATCTTTTGTTCTTCTCAAGCTTCTCACCATCCTTTTCCCCTTCATTGGCTGCTAATGAAGCTTCAACAACTGTTTCTAGCATTGGCTGCAAATGCAATCCTTCCATCAGTTCTATTGGATTGAGAAGTGGTTTGTCTTTGTCCTCCTCGCTTATCACCAGGCTTGGACACAACAAGCAATTACACTCTACAGGATTTCTTGTCATGCATGATAAACATCACTTTCTGGCCGGTGGTGCTCACTATGTCACCAAGCTATCTTGGCGACACATCATTGTGACATGTCTTGTGCACGTTGAGCCCGGACCCTTGCTCGGGTCCCATAAACACCTAATTCATTTGTATTGCAGTTATTCGCTACCTCCCTCGGAAAGTACCAGCAGATCGTGCACTGTTGAGGCCCCGGAACGACACCAACAGCAGGAGGAAGGCAAGGTGTAGACCTCCTAGACCCCATGTCAAAGACCATGCCCTGATCCCTACCTCTCCCACCTATCCAGTAGACACAATTGCCCTTGAGCCCTGGAACACCTTCGGCATGCATCGACACCGCATTGCTCCTCCCAACAAACATCGAGTATCCCCCCAAGTCAGCCACTGCGTCCCAGCATGGCCTGCGCCGGGGATCATACTTGAGAACAAATATTTCATCCTCCTCTATACGGCGATGCTCACCTCCCGGCAACTGCAAAGTGACCGTACAACTAGCATTCCTCTAGATCTGGTACATGTTGCCATTGCAGAACACTAGGTTCTTGGCACTCGTGAAAGCCGAGATAGTGACGTATGGTGGGGCGATATTGCCCACCGAAGACGAGAGCAGTGGTTGCACGCTAGCCGACGCGTTCAGGTCTGGTCCGGCATTGTGCATTCGAATGATGCGCATGTTACACGTTCCAAGATCCTCTGCTGATGTCTGGTCCTCGATGATGACGGGTTCCCGGAGGCGGCGTTCCGGTAGGCAGAGCACATAGACATTCCCAAACCGAGTGAGGTAGTAAACCATACCATTTTGACCATTTTGATGGTAGACGACATCGATGAGCTGGTCTCCAGTGGCAAGACGGACGCGGTCAAGGACGGCCCACCTCCTGGCCCCCGCGGTGACGTAGGCGAGCCTGTCGATGTCGCAGATGGTGGCGGCGGCGAAGTCATCCCTAGCAGGGTCAGGCGTGAAGACGATCTTGGAGAGCAAGCGGGTGTCGTAGATGAGCGGTGGTAGGAGGATCTCGGTGGCGGTGACTGGGTGGAAGAAGGTGAGCAGGCTTTGGCCGTCGTAGAGGCAGATGGAGAGGACAAGCCACCCGCCTCCGCAACCGAGGCAGCTCCTAATCGGGTAGGTGGCCGTGAACTCAAAGGAGCCGCGCATGGGGGGCGAGGTGTTGGGGCAGGACGAGCCTGAGGGGATTGCCTCGAGGCCGAAGGAGCGATGCGCGGGGATCGAGACGGCGGCGGCGTGCCGACGCCTGGTGGCATCGTCGTGGAGGAGGACGAGCAGCGACGGCGCCGGCGGCGCGAGCTCGCGACGCCAGGTCGTGCAGGTGCCCCGCACGCTGGTGTAGAACCTGAGGTCGTCGAGACCATCAGCGACACGGCGGAGGAGCTCCGGCGGCAGATCTGCCCAGCCCTGGAACAACGTCGGGATTCCTGTCCTCCGTTTTGGTGAGGAGTGGAGGGATTGTGTGTGGGCCTAGGGTTTTTCGGCGGGCTTGGCCTGACTTCCTTCTTTAACCCAAATCGATAGTACTTCTCCAAAATCAAGGCATGCATTAATTTAATCAAATCAAGTCGAATATTTCACAACCCAATCAAAACTTTCCCCTCCGAATACGGGGATCAAAACCAATCTTAACATATTTGGTCCTTTTTTAAAATCTTACCAAAACCAAGAGTAAATTAAAACTTTCCTTGCATTGCGTCTGTCGTTGCACAGCAGCACAAGAGAAGACTGCCTGCCCGCCCGCCAGTCGCACGCCCCCCTCCATCCTTCCTTGCTTCTATCTTCCATTCCGCCGGCCGCCGCCGCCGCCACCTCCGCCCGTGTGTGATTTGACTAGAAGAGAAGAGAAGAGAAGAAAAGATGCTGCCTTGGATCTTCAGCCGCAAGGGCGCCTCGGGCTTCTCCTGGGCCTCCACCGCCGACCAGGTCACCGCCGGCATCTCCGCGTCCGGCCTCACCGCAATAGTCACCGGTGCGTCGAGCGGGATCGGCGCGGAGACGGCGCGGGTGCTGGCGGCGCGCGGGGCCCACGTCGTCATGGCCGTCCGCAACCTCGCCGCCGCCGACGCCGTGCGCCAGGCCGTCCTCGCCGAGTCCCCCGCCGCCAGCCTCGAGCTGATGGAGCTGGACCTCTCCTCCCTCGCCTCCGTCCGCAAGTTCGCCGACGACTTCGCCGCCACCGGCCTCCCCCTCAACATCCTCGTGTAAGGCAGCAGCCCCTCTCCTAATCCCCACACGGCTCCACTGTTGCGATTTGTGAGGACCATCCATTCATTCAGGTTCAGGTTCAGTTTCAGTTAGCCATTAAGTTCAGAGAAACCCCTGCTAGGCCTCTCCTCTCCTCATGAGTAGAGTAGGTGAAAAATGAGTACTAGTTTCAGTCAACATTGAGATTTCTCTGCTTCAACTTGGACTATGTATGAGATGTTGCAACTAGCAGTCCAGTGTAGAAAAGTTTCACAGGGTGGGACAAAAAATATTCAGGTTCGGGTTCAGTTAGGGGCTGTCGGCCATTAAATTCAGAGAGCAACATCTGCATCATGAGTAGCGAGATGGCTCATGCATCAGTCTGGCTGCAACCTTTAGTTTCAGCAGATTTCTGTCAACTTATAGTTTGGGTGGATGTAATTTCCGGGTTTCTTTTCTACCTCAACTTTCACCATAACATGTTTTTGGTTGGGGTAAGTGCTGCCTCCTGCAACTAGTAGATCAGCGTAGGAAGGCTCGACAGGGTTGAAAAAAGATATTGTGCTGGTACCTTCAGTCCTGAATTCAGGCACAATCGTCCAGATTTCCAAATTTTGAGGAGGCTATAGGAATGGGAAATTTCATTTCATGCAACGGTAATCGGTTTGTAGCACTCCACTCTAGAGTTGGTATAACAGTGCTAGTGTCCTGGGTACAAGATCATAGTACTGGTCCAGTATTTGCGCAGACACGACGCTTCTTGCGCGACATCGCTTGAGTTGATCATGGAGACAAGAATATGTTACTGCTTGTACTGTACCTTTCTTCAGTAATCTGACCTAGTGTATTTCCTTTTCAACAACTGATGTCATCTACTCAAGTCTAGTGTCTTTCATGCTTCCTCGCTTGCACATTTGCTAAAGCGTACTATACTAGCTACATCGTGTTCCCTGATTGAATATTGCTTTCTCTGGCTGGCAGCAACAACGCGGGCGTAATGGCGACTCCTTTCACCCTCTCAAAGGATGGCATCGAGATGCAGTTTGCAACTAACCATGTCGGTATGCATGATTACCAACTCCCATGTACTACTCCCTCCGTCCCAAAATAAGTGTCTCAGCTTTGTACTAGCTCTAGTACAAATTTGTACTAAGCTCAAGACACTTATTTTGGGACGGAGGGAGTACTTGACTAGCTGATGAACACAGCCACATATATACCCTGATAAAGAACACATCATTTCAAGAATAGTGTTGTCAATTTTATTCCAGTGGCACTCCCCAGGCAGCGAGGTTGTCTTTGTATGCCTTAATGTAAGTTTGAATGGCCCCTTGATGTAACATTGCTGTAGTACTGCTGCTCCTGAACTCTGAACCTATCATTAAAAAAAAATGCTGCCAATCCTAGAGCAGTACAAAACCTGCAAATTATCTCAGAAGACAGTTGCAAGCTTTTAATTTCTACTTCTCCTAACCCTTCTAGTTCATTTCTGTTTCACGTAACTCTTCATGTCATAATATCCAGGGCATTTTCTTCTGACAAATCTTTTGCTGGAGACCATGAAAAAGACCTCTCGTGAATCAAACGTGGAAGGAAGAATTGTTAATGTTTCGTCAGAGGGGCACAGGTTTGCATACAAGGAAGGCATCCGTTTCGCCAAGCTGAATGACGAGGAAGAGTATGTAATTTCCCTGCGGTCATTATGTTTTCCCCTACCATTTACTTTGTTTCAAGTCAAACGACTCACTGGCTGTTTCAACCTTGCGTTGTGCAGGTATAGCACCATTGCTGCATATGGCCAGTCAAAGCTTGCAAATATTTTGCATGCTAATGAACTTGCCAGGAGATTTAAGGTATGTCTCGTTCCGTTCTGATTTTGTGGTTGTGGCATTGTGCCATGTCTTGGGTTCATGTTATTTTGAATTTTTTAGGTCCAGCCGGTTCTATGTCGATGTTTGTTCCAACATGAGTACTTGTGGTAGCAAGCACTGTCAGTTGCATTTTTTCTAAGAGTCTGCAGTTGGACTCTAAAATCACACCACTTTCTGACATAAAAGAAAGTTTAGGGGTTGTTCCACACGATCTTCATGAGACAACTTCATTTGTTATAGTGAACAATCGGCATCCAAATCCATTGTCTGAAAGCTGAACTGTTTGCTCTTAATAACTGGTTTTGTCTGTCTTCAGTTCTTTATCAATATGATATATAGCTTTGTTTCAGCCCAAGTATCTTAAATCATGATTCAATTTTTTGTCAAACAGGAAGAGGGTGTTAACATCACTGCAAATTCTCTACATCCTGGAGCTATCATCACGAACCTTCTTCGCCACCACAGCATCATCGATGGTAAACATACTTGGCAGCAGATATCATGCGGCACCCCTCCTTTCATACAAGAAATCGTCTTGATTCATGCTTCCTCTTGCTTTGAGATTCGAATAACTCATGGCACCGACAAAGAAAAGGAAACGCAGTAGATGGCAAGGGTGAGAGGCAGAAATAGCAGGCATCAGCCAAAACGATGCAAATAACCGTTAGATGTGAAACTAATAAATTGATACATTCGTTATATTGGTCGAAAACAGATCTCCATGGTCAAGTCAAGGACTTCTTTTTGAAATTGCAGCGACTCATATCATCATCATCATCATTTTTTGTCAACATATGTTAAACTAATAAAACGAATACATTCGCTATGTTGGTTGAAATCAGATCTCCATGGCCAAGTTCTGCCTTTTGAAATTGTAGCTTGACTGATATCATCATTTTTTTTCTCGTCGTATGCAGCTCTCCATCGGACGCTTGGTAAACTGGTGCTGAAGAACGCCAAACAGGTACACTTTGGCACTATGTTCGGTCTTCTTCACAGGGTGTTGTGTCAATTTTACAGTATTATTACAGAGTCTCCATCATGCTAAAGAAAAGGCAATGAATGTAGCACTCCATGTTATGTTTAGCATGTATGGTCTGCTAGGTGACTAGAGTATTATTGTGTTGGTAGTACAGATCTAGAGATCTCAGTGAGTGAGTGAGCCATTTGTTAACATGGGCTATGTTGGGAGTCATTTTGGCACTGTCCATTGTAGCTTGCCTCCTGGATCTGTCTTGGGGTGATTCTGATTTGGGTTTGGATTTGGGAACTGGAACTGCAGGGGGCTGCGACGCAGTGCTACGTGGCGCTGCACCCGGACGCCAAGGGGGTGTCGGGCAAGTACTGGTGCGACAGCAACCTGTACGAGCCGAGCGACAAGGCCAAGGACGCGGAGCTGGGGAAGAAGCTGTGGGACTACACCCTCGACCTCGTCGCAGCCTGAAGGATGTCATGTTTGGTTTGGTTGATGAGGAGCGATGAGAGGAGGGAGATGAGATGAGAGGAGATGAAGGATATGGGAGGAACTCAAGCAAGTGGTGTAATGTATGTAATGTACAACAAAAACAGCTGAGTCTGAGTGCCTGGTAAAACAGACAGATAGGTGTCTGAATTCCGTCCTGTGCTGTGCAGATGAGATGCAACAAGAGATTTTTTGTTGGTGCGGTACGAATATGCTCTACCTCCCCTCCCCAATGAGAGGGACAGGGAGTGTCGTCGATACGGGTATCTGGGCCTCCTTCCTTCTATTCCTTTTTTCAGACAAGGATGGCTCCTTCCTTCTTGTGTACTCCCTCCGTCTCAAAATAAGTGTTATGAACTGGTGTGACATCTTCAGCTGGGCCCACTTACTCTCCCATATTTGTCCTGGCGGACAGTCCAGACACTGCCCGGGCCGAAAAACCGCGCCAACCAGAACTCACATATCGACCTCAAAATGTCCGCTCTCTCCAGCACCCTCGAACCCAACCCATATGTGTGGCGGTTATGAGGTGGGCCCAGACATACCCGAACGCATCCGCCACGCTGGACTAGCCCATGCCAGCTCCACACCACCTCAGGCCAAACCCTAGGCCTCACTCTCAACTGCTTTGCTCCAGTCCCTTTCCTTCCCATCCGCTCGACTGTGATGCGCTCGCAGTGGAGTCTTCGACATACGTCGTCCGACGAGGGGCTCGCCCTCCATCGCTCATGGGTGGACACGGGCCGTTCTTCGAGCATCACGCCGTCCCCGGCGGGTGTCTAGGGTGAATGCAACCGCGGGCCGAGGCGCTCCGAGCCATCGTCGATGGACCATCGTCGCTCATGCAGCTTCCGTGTGTCGGCGTTGGCACGCACCCTTGTGCATCGTTGGTTGATCTTGTCGTGTCCTCTGAGCCTGCAGCGGCTTCCGAAGTTGGAGGCATGGGCGACTCGGCTCACCAGGCAGAAGACCCAGCGTGAGGCCGGATCTAGTCGGTGCGGTGAGGCCCCAATTGTCCGCCTGCCATCTGACGACGACGATGACCCACCGCATGGGTTCTACAACCAGCTCTGGAAATGTCCGGGGTGGAGCGCCTATGCCGCCGGCACCACTTGCGCGGACGCAACGGATTCCCGCCGGGACAACTAGGACGGCTTCTGTAACGGGGCCGGCGAAGAGACATGCAGACGGCAAACTCCTCCTCGCGCCCCGCACGAGATGAGGTCCCAGTCGGCGGATCCAAAGTTGCTGGACTTGGATCCACTGCCCGCATGTATTGGATTCAGAGTTACGGACTTGAAACTTGAGTGGATTGGCAAGTGGGTATGGTTTTGTACGGATGCCTAAAGGGAGGGGATATTTGTGGGGGTCAGGATGGGCTAGCTTTGGCTGGATCCGATATGGCGGGTGTGCCCGAGCCTCCTTGTATCCGCCCCAGATATGAAGGGTGCCGAACATCCCGTATAAGGGTAGTTTGAAGGGTCATGATTTTGTGATGGGGCCGAGTGAGGGAGGGAGTGTTTTGTCCGGTCCGGTGGTTGTGCCCGAGCGGAGACACGCACTAGTTAACACAAGAGGGATCCCAAGTGGGCCCACTGGTCAGCGTCTTGTTGTTCATGAATACGAGGAGGAGGTGATCCAGAAGAGGACACGCCAGCAGCAGCTTTGGAGGCGGAGCAGATCGGACGGACGTGGAGGAGGCCTCGCCGTCCGTGCCGGTGCCGGTGGCGGAGATGCCGATGTGTTTTGGTTGAGGTTGGAGCGGTGAGAGAGAGTCCACTTATCCGCACGTCCACCTCTCCTTCTCGTCCCCTCTCCTCGCTCCCTCCATGGCCATGGCTGCTTTCTCTCTTCTTCTTCGCCGGAGACAGATGCATCCCTGAGCTGAGCTGAGATTCCTCCCTGCAGCTTTCCCTCCCTGAGCTGACCTGAGCTTGCTGCTACCTGGACTGGAGTGGACGCAGGCAGGCAGCCATGGCGACGGGGGCGGTGCTCTCCTCCTCCTCTTCTTCACCAGCAGCAGCAGGTGCGTACCCAGCCAACCCACACACGGCAGATTCTTCATTCCCCTCCCTCCTTACTCTCTTGGTTACTACCGTAGATACTGAATTTTGACGGACAGTTTCACAGATAAAAAAACACTAGGGCAAGTAAACAAACACTAGGGATTTTCATAGGAA
>NC_057804.1:1763686-1768137 GCF_018294505.1 Triticum aestivum
TCATTTCCTGTGTGTGTGTGTGTGTGTGTGTTCATTTTCCTCCTAACCCAACCGCATGAGTTAGTTGTGTCTTGTTTTCCCCTTCAGAGGCCTCTGCAATTCTGTTGCATGTATACTCAACTGCTAGCTGCTCTTACACACATACAGGAAAGCATGACACCATGATGATGATCAGCTACTCCTCTACGTCGTCGCCGCGCACCAGGTGGCCGGTGTGCTCCCAGCTGGTTGCCGGAGACAGAAACGGAGGGACCGGCCGGCATGTCGCCAGGAGCACCGGGAACCAACTCTCTGCCCACATTCAGCAGCCTCTGCTAAACTCTCCTCCAATGAGGCTCTGCAACAACAATGCAGGCCTGCTGAAGAGGAGGCTCCTGTCAAGGGTCGACTGCTTCCTACTGTCCTCCGACCCTGTTACAAATGGCTGGCAGAAACCCAGGAACCTCGCCGGCCTCGACAGCGCCGGCGTGCTGCAGCCCGAGTACAGGGCGCCCGTCAGAAAGCAGCGCGGAGACTGCAGGGCCGAGCAGTACGAGATGACCGGGGCGCCAATGGGCGACGTCCCCGCCGAGGCGGCCGTCCTGGTCGGAGGAGACGCTGCTAGCCCAGAGGCCGTTTCTTCTCCCGCGTGGTGGCAGCAGTTCCCCAAGCGCATGACCATCGTCGTCCTCTGCTTCTTCTCCTTCCTGCTCTGCAACATGGACCGTGTGAGTTCCTCCTTTATTACTGCCTCCTTGCACAATGGTCATTGAGCTGCTTAAGGTTGTCGCTGTTGTATTACTGCTCACAGCTTACCAACTGAATTCTGCCAGGTCAACATGAGTATCGCCATCCTGCCAATGTCAGCAGAGTTCGGCTGGAGCCCGGCAACCGTTGGCCTCATCCAGTCTTCTTTCTTTTGGGGTTACCTTCTCACTCAGGTGCATTGCTATATTCGTACCTAGACATTTTATTTTTCTCTGCATTTGTTTCTTATTGTTCACCTTCGCTTGCAGTCGCAGAGGCTTGATTTTAGTTTCAGTTTCAACTAAAATGTACATTGGGCACCGTCCTTGATGGCCTGTTTGTATGAAAAGAATAGACATTTGATTTCGTCAACTTGTGTTGCAGATTCTTGGAGGCATTTGGGCTGACCGGTTTGGCGGCAAGGTGGTGCTTGGGTTCGGGGTTGTATGGTGGTCTATTGCAACAATTCTTACACCATTTGCTGCCAAGCTTGGCCTTCCGTTCCTACTCGTCGTGCGTGCTTTCATGGGGATAGGCGAGGTAGAGATGTCTTCTACTGCCCCTCTAAATTACTTTATGCTATTCATCAGATGTATAGACAACATATGCCTTAAAATGTATGGATCATCAAGTATTTTGGATATATATCAGCTTCTTAAAACTATTAGTAGCACAGACACTGTTAATAAATCAATTTCTTGTAGCAATAAATGCCTTTTTGGCTTGTTTTTCTTATATCTATCTTTCCAACAGGGTGTCGCCATGCCGGCCATGAACAACATCCTTTCCAAATGGATCCCGGTTTCAGAGAGGAGCAGATCTCTTGCATTAGTATACAGTGGAATGTACCTTGGTTCAGTTACCGGCCTAGCCTTCTCACCTTTCCTGATAAGCAAATTCGGCTGGCCTTCTGTTTTCTACGGATTTGGGTCCCTGGGAAGCATCTGGTTTACACTGTGGCAACTCAAAGTAAGATATACCATTTTCTGGCACTAGTTTCTCACTTCCTGTTCTGCAGTACTAGTTTCGTATAACTTATGTTCGTCGTCATTGTTATTCAGCTAATTTGCTGGTCTCTGTTCTAATTAGGCACGCAGCTCCCCGAGCGAAGACCCGGAAGTAACCGAAGATGAGAAGAGGCACATACTAGGTGGTAGTACCATAAAGGAGCCTGTTAGCTCCATACCATGGAAGTTAATCCTATCAAAGCCTGCAGTATGGGCTCTCATAGTATCCCATTTTTGCCATAACTGGGGAACATTCATCCTCCTAACATGGATGCCCACATACTACAATCAGGTAATTTAAATAATGCAGAATGTTTGGCATTCATCATCGCTCGTATCAGACAAAGGACACCATGTCATGTCATGCTGTACTCGCCGAACGGTTTTATACAGGTTCTGAAGTTCAATCTCACCGAGTCCGGGCTTCTCTGTGTCTTGCCATGGCTGACAATGGCCGTGTTTGCAAATATTGGTGGCTGGATAGCTGACACACTTGTCGCGAAAGGGGTTTCGATAACAAATGTTCGCAAGGTAAGTTCAGTTTCAGTACCTTGTGTGTTTCCTGTATGTTTTTCTTTGTTTGTGTGTGTGTGTGTGTGTGTGTGTGTGTGCTGTGGGCAAAAAGTTCGTTCTGCGCATAGTTGCCAACCTTGACATACTTGGCAACCTGTTTCCGTGCAGATCATGCAATCTATCGGTTTTCTTGGACCGGCCTTGTTCCTGACGCTGCTGAGCAAAGTCCGCACACCGGCCATGGCGGTGCTGTGTATGGCATGCAGTCAGGTTTGCACCTTCTTTTTTTTTTTGCATGATCAGGTTTGCACTTCAGATACCCAAATAAATGTTGTGCTATAACCGCTTGCTGATATTTCTGTCCATCTTTTTTTGGTAGGGGAGTGATGCTTTTTCACAGTCTGGGCTGTACTCGAACCACCAGGATATAGGACCGCGCTACGCGGTAATGTCCTCGTCTGAATTGTCACTGTTCTTGTGTTCACTGGTTTCAGATAAGAAGAAAATGGCTATTAGTTGCTTGTTTTGGCTTGCGATCCGATGAATGCGTCTGACTAGGCAGTGTCCCGCAAAATTGCAGGGGGTGCTTCTTGGGCTGTCGAACACCGCCGGCGTGCTTGCAGGAGTTTTTGGTACTGCTGCCACTGGCTACATTCTTCAGAAAGGTGAAACCCCGTTTTTCCTTTTACGGGGAATATGCAATGTGTATGAACTATATGTGCTAACTTCCTATTATATTTGTCGCTTGCAGGCTCTTGGGACAGTGTGTTCCAGGTGGCTGTTCTGCTGTACATAGTAGGGACAGTGGTGTGGAACGTCTTTTCGACCGGAGAGAGGATCCTCGAATAAGCCGCGGGACGGACGCTCCTATGCGCGCCGCTATACGAAAAATAAGCCGATTTTTGCTGATGTCTGTCTTTTTGGTGTACACAAGAAGTAAACCGGAGCGAGAGATACCCTATGAAAAAACTCTCGTTTTTTTAGCAAGAGATACCGTAGCTGCATTTGATGTTCGGGCTATGGAAAGAGTGAAGATCACACCGAGGCGCTGCACTTGATGTTTACACTGGGTTAAATTTCTGCTGTGAAAGTCAAGATGCCAGGCTTGGAACCAAAGAATTCTCTGAAGCTGAAAGCGGCAGCTGCACGGAGGGAACTAATGCCACACCTTGCACCAAATCCTATCTTAGCACCTTGCATCTGTTTGTTCCTGGAGGAAGTCCAAGACTCCAAGCTACTTCCCCTGTTCCAGCTTTTGCACCAACTAAAGAATTCCACATGGTGGTTCTATTTTTTTCGGATGAAAGCGATGTTTTAACCATGCCTGCGGCTGCTGCCAAATTCATGTGGTATTACACAAGCATTTTTGGGAGAACAATGTTCGTTTTTATTTTGCGATATTTGCTGTTATTGTTACTGTTTTGCGTGTCATGTATGACTACTATATCACATGCCAATGAGTTTGTTTTTGCAATGTGTAAAGCATGTTGGCGCATCTAAACGCCGACTTGGCGAATTGTCGTATGGTAACCCTTTGGTTAAAACTGTTTTTCCTTTCTGGTGCTGATTCCGGAAATGTTGATAATTCTGCCTGCCTAAGCCGCCATCATCTGCGAGAATAATTGAACATGCAAAGTTCTGAAAATAATAGGTCAAATCCTTGGTGTAAGTGAGGAGGAATAATATTACAAATTTACAACTGTTGTGTATTGCCCTTTTACTTTCCTTTTTCTATTTTTTCAGCGCGAATGTGATTTGCAATGAAAATGGTATAGAACTGGTATGATATCATAGGAGAAACCTTCTACCGTGCCGTTATGCGTTGAATGATGAATGTTTGTTTGTTTGCACGTGAATGCTTTGAACTCTGTTGCTCTGTTATTGGAGAGAGTGGGGTCCGGCCTAGATGTTCATGAACATGTTACTTGTCACATAAATGGATAAAATTGGATGTATCTAGAACTAAAATACATCTTGATACATCCATTTCCACGACAAATAATTCCTGACGGAGGGAGTATGTATTTATGCAGTTTTCTTATTGGGAGCAATAACACGTTTGGCTAACAAACTAACTATAACTTTTTTCCTTGCAGTCTAATTTATGAAGGTGTCGAAATGGACACAAGACGCAAAATAAAATGTTTTTGTTGACTTTGCGGATAAAAGGAAAACAATTTAATTCATTTTGCAATATTTTAGTTC